>NC_066889.1:23539318-23677068 GCF_022985175.1 Labeo rohita | reverse complement strand
CTTCACCAAATTTGACTCAGATCATCTTCAGACTATGCTGGCAAAAAGTTATGAATTTCGTGTCGATATACGAAACCGTTTTCGTTTAGCGCATCAACAAATTTGCTGGAAAGATGCCAAACTACATCTGAGGCTGTATCTCTGCAAAGCTTTGACATAATGACGGCAAACTTTGTGTGTGTCATTGTCATTTCACACAGAACACGTCACATCAATTTGAAAACAGCACCACCTGTTGATCAAAAGTGATAAGCCATTAAATAATATTATTGGTTGTATTTATGATTTTTCAGCCATTTCAACTGATATTATCCTAAAATGACTTTAGTTACTCATTGTTACAGTCGGTCTGTTGCTCCTTGCCATGCTTAGCTCCTCATTCTGCCTCTGTTGTGCTTGGCCCCGCAATTGCTGCTTGCAGCTATATTTTTAAAACTGATCCTATATTTTATATGCTGTTAGTAAGTCGTGCCATAATGTCCACCAGAATATAATTGCTGCAAATATTGTTACTAGTGGAATACAGTAAATCAACATTTGAAGTGGATCAAAAAAACTTAATCAATGTTGTTTTGAAACAAGAAGGGGTATTGTTCAAAATTCAGGTTTAACATGTAAATCTGCTATTAATCAATGCTGTCATCAATGGAAACTCATGCCTCATCACTTTTAATAGTGCCCAGACATGATTGTTTGTGAAGTGTGTGTGAAGGCGTGATTGTTTTTGAAGTGGCTTGTCACACACCCATGAAGACAAGAGCACATAAAAAAAAACTGGTTGTTTGTTTAGTACTTTTTGTGATTCACCTGACGTCACAATGGACTAGAAATGCCTCTTAAACATTACCGCCTGCAGTGCAGTGCCTTAAGAAGCCAGCACAATGATCATAATGGTGACGCACTGGATACTGTACTGTAGTCACTCTGTGTGGTGTGTCAGAGATTAAAGTAGGACCCAAAAAATAACAACAACAAAAAAAACAAGATTTTATTGCACATTACAGCAGATCAAAAATCTGAGTTTGTACTGTAAAACAAACATGAAGTGAATGGTTTAACAAATGCAACAAACAAGTCATGAACAAGAAACAACACACGTAATGTGCATGCTTGAGATGAGGTTTTGGATATTCTGTTAAGGGATGGCTTGCTATTCCTCCAGCAACACTGTTCACAACTCCACACGGGTTCCTGGAGGGACCTTCCGTGCTTGCACTCTTGACTGTAGCTGCTCCCAAATGTGTTCAGTGGGGTTCAAGTCGGGTGACCGGGCTGGCCACTCAGTTCTTGAGATGCCCTCCTCCTTCAAGAATTCCGTCACCAGTCTTGCTCGATGTGGGCCGGCGTTGTCATCCATAAGCACGAAATCTGGCCACATTGCACCAGCATACGGCCGCACAACTGGTCTCAGAATTTCATTCCTTTACCTTTGGCCCATCAAGCTGCCATTTTCAATGATGACAAGCTCTGTCCTTGCACCCATGGAGATGCCTTACCAAACCACAACTGATGATCTGCCAATACTGTCATGCTGTACAACATTTTGCGGCAAATTTCTCTCCCCAGGACGACGCCAGACCCTCCTACGCCAGTCTAGGAAGTTCACGCAGAACCAGGACTCATCTATAAAAAGCACTGTACCCCAGTGATTCAGTGTCCACCTGCGGTGATCTCTGGCCCACTGCGAACGTGCCAGTTTGTGTACTCTGGAAAGAGGCACCCTTACAGCTGGTCTTCTGGCTCTCAAGCCAACTTCATGAAGTCATCTTCCTACAGTCTGAGAGGACACTCGCACCCCTGTTGCATCCTGAAGGTCATTTTGCATGCTGACTGCAGGCATGAAACGATTTCTGCGGGCATGCAGGGTCAAGTATCGGTCCTGATTTGGTGTTGTGACCCGTTGTCTGCCTCCGCCATGCTTTCTACTCACACAACCAAACCTTCTGAACCTGTTCCAGGCTCTGGAAATGACACTTTGAGACGTCTGCAACTTCACGCTGAGTCATGCCTCCTTGCCACATCCCAGTGGCCCTGTTACACTTGACCTCAAGTGAAGAATTCAGAGCAGTAGCACGAAATTCAATGGACAATGGTGAATTTTGTGCTTCGCTTTTTATTGATTTATCAAAGGCTTTCGATACAGTGGATCATGGAATATTGCTGCACAGACTGAAGGTTGTTGGTTTATCAAGTCATGTTATTTCTTGGTTTAAAAACTATCTGAGTGGAAGAACCCAGTGTGTTCAAGCCGAAGGTAAAAAATCTGACTCATTAGAGATTTTAAAAGGTGTTCCCCAAGGATCGGTGCTGGGGCCGCTCTTATTCACCATTTATATAAATAGCCTTGATTATGATATTCAGGATGCCAACTTTCATTTTTATGCAGATGATTCTGTCATGTATAGTAGCGCTTCCTCTGGACAGCAATCCTTGTTTAAGCTTCAGTCAGCTTTTAATATTATTCAGTCAAGGCTTCACAGTTTAAAACTTGTTCTGAATACTGATAAAACCAAGTATATGTTGTTTTCTAACTCAAAAAAAAAAAAACTGAAAATAATTTAGTATCTCTTCAGACTCTGCAAGGTACAGTGATTGAATTAGTAAAAGAATACAAATATCTTGGCATCATAGTTGATGATGCCCTATCTTTTAGCTCTCATATCACTCAACTGAAGAATAAATTGAAAATTAAGCTTGGGTTTTATTTCAGGAACAAGTTTTGCTTCTCATTCAATGTAAAAAAGAAATTAGTCTCTGCTACTTTTCTCTCTGTCCTTGATTATGGTGATATCAGTTTGCACCTTCTTATCTTCTTTCTTCCTTAGATGCCATTTATCACGGTGCTCTAAGGTTTATATCAGATTGTAAATCTTCAACTCATCATTGCACTTTATCATAGAGTAGGTTGGCCTTCTCTGTCTACCAGAAGAAAAATGCATTGGTACATAATTATTTATAAAGCCTTCTTGGGGTTGTTGCCTTCTTATCTCTGTGTTTTATGCAACCGAAAATTACCAAGAAATATTATCTTCGTTCGCAAAATTGTTATACTCTTTCTGTTCCTTTTACTCGAACTGAGCTAGGTAAGAAGTCTGTAATGTATGTAGTGCCGATTGATTGGAATTTCCTCCAATCTAAATTAAAATTAGAAAATCTGCTGACTCTAGATCATTTTAAATCAGTTATCCGGCAAATGGAAGTTGATCTAACAATATGCAACTGTTTTTAAGTGTCTTTAGTCTGTCTGTGTGATGTTTATTTGTGATGTAATTGATTGTACTGCTGCACTTTTTGGCCAGGACACTCCTGTGAAAGAGATTTTTAATCTCAGAGAGTTTTTTCTGGTTAAATAAAGGTTAAATAAAAAATAAAAAAAAATAAAAAGTTGATGATGAGCAGTTCCGAATTACGAACACCTGTGACAGGTCAATTGGTACCTAATGACAAACAATCATGTCTGGAGACCATCAAAAGCCATTAATGATGACATTTTATTAATTACATCCATGTTATGCATGAATTGTGAAAGAAACATATTTTGGTTTTAGGACAACTTTGATGAAAGTTTTTGATCCACTATATATATGTGTGTGTGTGTGTGTGTATACACTGGCACACATGCAAACACACACACATGAAATACTTATACTATTATACTTAAAATTGAAATAATAAACTGTTAAATTAAAAAACTTAACGAACTTTAAGAAAATTACAAAAGTATTTATTAAAATACCTAAAACTTAAAATGAAAAAATAAAATATGAACTAAACTAAAATATTAATTTAAAAATTAATACAATAAAAAAATACAACTAAAAAAACAGAAAGGCACATAAAAAATTACTGTAAACTAAAATTAAAATAAAAAGTTGAAAATATAAAAATAATAACTAATTAAAAATTAATAATATTAATATATACTATAATAGTACGTAACTATATACTAAAACAAACTGCAACATAAATGTATTTATTTCCTTTTTTTTTTTGCAAAACATATATTTATTTATTTGCTTACTTTTTTAATTTATTTATTGTCAGGATTGTCAAAAAGTTACCAGTTTCATTATAATTACAATAATAACTATAACTAATTTCTAAAAAAAAAAAATTGCTTGCAAGAATTTACCACTACATTATTCTATTTCAACGAAACCTTAATAAAATAGGTGTTTAATTGTATGAGGATATGGTTAGAGAAACTTTTTATATATGTGTTTATGTATGTATGCATGTATTATTATTTTATTATTATTATTATTATTAATAAATACATTCTGTGTTGGTGATTTAAGCCACATAATAAACGACACATAAACAACACATTGTCATGAAATTCCAGCAGGGGGCGCAATTTCCATATTTCTCAGTTAGTTTCATACTATGACCATTTACTATTATGGTATTCATTGCATTCATTAAAAACCAAAATAATAATATTTAAAAAAATAATAATAATAAAATTTAACAAAATAATAACAAATTAGAGGTTGTCTCCCTATATATTGTGCCTGATTTAGACTATATTTCTATAACAAAATAGTACAATAATTGTGCACAAAAATATAGTTTCATTTCTATAAAGAGGTCATTAAACCATGTACCTAATGATTTAATATTGTGTGCACAAGGCAGGTTGTGTCATGATAAAGTAATGGCCACTTCTGGCACCTTTTTATTTACATCACCGCTCTATTGGTTTTCATTTCCCAGCAATCTATAATGTAATCAGTAATGGCAGGAGCCAGGAAGGCAGTGTGACTCATTCTTCACTGAACACCCTGAGAAGTGAATCCCCATCTACACTAAAACCTGCCATAGCCGTCCTGTTTGCAGGAACCTCTAAACGTTTGATAATTACAGACATCCTGTGACAGTGATAACATTCAACCATACAAAGGCACTAGGGGCCGAGGCTTTGCTGTCCGTTTGGATGAGTGTGTGTCTTTATCTGTGCAGGGATGAAGGTCCTCCACCTCAGATAAGACAGAAGGGACATAATCATTTAAAGGGGGCCGCTGGCTCGTCTCGCTTTAATTCATTCAGTTCTCAAGGCACCACTGTAGTATCTATTGACCTGTAGTTCATGAAATCAGCTGTTTGTTTTGTGTCCATGCCAGTGGCTGGGAGTATTGATTTACTAAAACCAATTAGATGAACAAGTCTTTCATTCTGCAGAGTCTTACAAGAAACAATTGTGTGACTTACATGTACTTAAATGTCTTCAAAACCAATTAAACACTACTTAATTTATTTAAATGACAATGAATGTTGGGCTATTTTATTATTTGCAGCACCTGAAGTGAAGTATGTTGTTTTATGTCAAACTGAGTGACAAATTTGCATAGTTTATATTGTTAAAACTATTAAAAACAGCTTTGTTAATTAAATAAAGCTTATATATATAGAGAGAGAGAGAGAGAGAGAGAGAGAGAGATGGATGGATGGATGGATAGATAGATAGATAGATAGATAGATAGATAGATATAGATAGATAGATGTAGATCAATGTATAAATATATATAGATATAGATAGATAGATAGATAGATAGAAAAATATATATCTACACACACACATATATATATATACCTAAAACCTAAGGAACTTAAGAAAATTAGAAAACTATTAAATTAATGTAATGATAATAATAATAATAATAATATCAATATAATAATATTGAAACTTGAAAACGAAAAAAAAATCATAAAGACACATATAGATTTCTGGAAAAAATAAAATAAAAATTAGGAACTCAATATATATATATAATTTGTTTTTATCCTTACAGTAAAAAATAAAAAATATTAGAAGCAGTTAAATGGAAAAAAACTTAAAACTTAAAATACCTTAAATTCAAAATTAAAATATTAAAAATAATCTAAAGCTAAACAAAAATAATAATAAATAGTTGAAAACTATTATATATATATAAAATTAACAATAATAATAAAATTTCATAATAAAAAAGGAACATAACATTTCTGAAAAATGAAAATAAAAATGTGGAAATATAAAAATAAACTAAAGCTAACTAAATATTAACTAAAGCTAAACAAAAATAATAATAAAAACTTGAAAACTAATAAATAAAAAAAAAGAAGAAGAATAAAAAATAAGAAAGGCACATAAAAATGTCTGAAATATAAACTAAAATTGAAATAAAAAAGTATAAAGTAGTAGTGAAAATATAAATATTAAAACTATTTGACTAAATATAATTTCCATTGTCTGAAAACAAAACATATTTTATATTTATATTATATTTTAGATTATAAAATATAATATAAAATATACTGCAAAATATACAACTGCAAGTTTGTTGGGGTATGGAAACCTGAAAATGGTAATATCTGAAATGAATCGTTTTTATTCAAGTCAAAAATGTTATTTGACATTGAAATAACCTATATTCATTTATATATTCCTATATATATTCATTTAAAACAAATCGATAAGGATTAAATCAGGTAACAATTGCAGGATACTGCTTTTCACTGTAGATAATTTTCCCTGTTATTTTAGGGCAATTACTCTGAAGTGTAATGGCCGTTAAATAATTAATGCCGTGTTTCAGGGGGTTGTATTTAGGGCCCACTGGATGTGGCAGCTGAAACAATGGTTGGCAGGAAGAGCTGAAATCATCTTGCAGTTAGGAGTCATCATTGTGGTGTGAGTGAATCGTTGTAGTTTTATGGGGGTTACAGGAAAAATATGGAAAACTCATGAGATCATCTGAATCAGCTTTCCTGATCTTGTTTTGCTGTGAAATAATGACGGGGGCTCTGTCATTACAGGATTCAGCGAATAAAATGTTCAAATCTGCTTGTTGTTTTCCAAAATAGCCTTTAACTGAATCGCAGGTTACAAAGGTTAAAGTAACTCATTTGTGTTCATGAAAGGAAGGTTTGATTGACTCTCAGGTAAAACTCAATAAAGCTACAGTTTCTATTACTGAAAATGTGTTTGCACATCATTTTGCAAAATAGGTTACTGGTGAGCTTGTGATAAAAATTTTCCTACTTTTAATCTGTCATGCTCATGGGAAGAGTGTCACTTTCCTCTCTCCTTGTTTTGAAAGGTCATGGATGACGTTGAGATGTGACAGGCTTACGGATGTCACTGTTCTCAGCTCCAGGAGCAATTAGCCTTTAGGTTAACGGACCTGTGTGATGGTTTGAGCTATAGAGATATCTCAGATGTTCAGCTGACCTTCTGTCAGCACAGCAGATAAGAAGAACCCTCACAAAGACTGGGGAAAAACTAGTGAAAAGCACTATTTCATTCTGAGAGGATTTTTTTCATTACACTCTCAAAAATAGGTTTCAAGGGTGTTTTTTTTTTTTTTTGCAGTGATGCCATAGAGAAAACATTTTTGGTTCCCCAAAGAACCTTTTAAGTTAGGACTGTAGCTATCGATTATTTTCGTAATCGAGTATTCTACCAATTATTCTATCGATTAATCGAGTAATCGGATAAGAAGTCATTTTTCTTCATTAAAGAGCAATACTAAATATATGTATCACTAAATATACGTAAATATACGTATCAGCTCAGAGGGACATGAATGCATTTAACTTGCAGTTACAAATGCATAAATAATATTTCCTTATTTTAAACACTGAATACTGATTTTTACATGTATTTTTAACATGAAGATACTTTAAGTGTGGAATCAATACCGCCAGTAGGTGGCAGCAGGTCACTGTTAAGTAAGTGAGTCATTGCGACTGAACTGAATCATTTAATGGGTGATTCATTCAAGAAGGAAACACTGTCATGTTGCTCAAAGACGCAAAACTGTGCTGTGGCTGTGTTCGTAATGGTTGTAATAATTTGTTGGCGAAATAGAGCAAAAACAGGCAACATACTGGCTAAAATGTAAGATTCTTAATATTAACTTCTTGTTTATTGATGAACTGTTGCATCAAATCAGTATCACATTTGTAATTAATCTTTTTTCCACTATATAGAACCTTTTGCTGAATCAGGTTCTTCATGGAACCATATGCTAATAATGAACCTTTATTTTTAAAGGGATAGTTCACCCAAAAATGAATATTCTGTCATTAATTACTCACCCTCATGTTGTTCCAAGCCCACAAATTAAGATATTTTTGATGAAATCCGACAACATTCTGACCCTGCATAGACAGCAATGCAACTAAAACGTTCCCAGGCCCAAAAAGGTAGTAAGACCATTGTTAAAATAGTCCATGTGACATCAGTGGTTCAACCGTAATTTTATGAAGCTGCGAGAATACTTTTTTGTGCACAAAGAAAACAAAAATAATGACTTTATTCAACAATTTCTTCTCTTCCGTGTCAATCTCCAACACCATTCACGAGAGTTTGCAACTGCTTAGCAGTGTAGCATTTTGGCAGCAATTTGTATACAATGTAAAAATTTAAATAATAGATAAAAATATATATATATTAGATAAAATAAATACATTTTTATTTACTTTTTGATTTAATAAACAAACTGCTAAATATTTTTAGGCTGTAAAATAACTTTTTTTGTGCTCTGAAACATAAAGTAGTATTTTTTTTCCAAACACACTACCAGTCAAAAGCTTTTAAACGGTAAGATTTTTAATGTTTTTAAAGAAGTCTCTTCTGCTCACCAAGCCTGCATTTATTTGACCCAAAGTACAGCAAAACAGTACAGTTTTTACTATTTAAAATAACTGTTTTCTATTTGAATATATTTCAAAATGTAATTTATTCCTGTGATTTCAAAGCTAAATTTTTAGCATCATCACTCCACTCACATGATCCTTCAGAAATCATTCTAATATTCTGATTTGCTGCTCAAAAAAGATTTATTATTATTATTATGTTGAAAACAGCTTAGTAGAATTTTTGTAGGTTTCTTTGATGAATAGAAAGTTCAACATTCATCTGAAATAGATGTAAAATAAATGTACTCAACTGTTTTAAATATTAATAATAATATAAATAAATGTAAATATAAAAATAAATGTTTCTTGAACAGCAAATCAGCATATTAGAATAGTTTCTGAAGGATCGTGACAATGAAGACTGGAGTAATGATGCTGAAAATGTAGCTTTCATCACAGGAATAAATTACATTTTAAAATATATTCGAATAGAACATTTTAAATAGTAAATATATTTTAAACTTTTACTGTTTTTAATGTACTTTGGATCAAATAAACGCAGGCTTGGTGAGCAGGACATCTTACTGTTCAAAAACTTTTGACTGGTAGTGTATAAATTATATAAAAAATATCATATATTTATAAAATGTTATAAAATGATAATTTATAAAAACTCTGTCTTTCAGAATTAGGCAGTTTGCTTTGCTCTTTTTCATTGCTTCTTTTTCTCTGCCAGTTCCTTATATTCTTTCCATGGATGCACATGAACATTGCATGTTCCTTTTAATTGGCTCCTTTGGTCATTATTTGCCATAGAAACAAGCAGATCTACTAAACCTTAGGGAGCCCTGTGCATTTGAGAGCTGTCGGCTGTCTCTCTCTCTGCCTGTATAGAAACTTCCAGGCTACTAAACAGAAACCTAATTACCGGCACAGGCCATGCCAGGCTATTACAGAAATATCAACAATGGAGAGCGTCAAGAACCACAGTTTCTCAGGATGTTGAATCACTATGCTTTATGGCAAAAACATCAGTACGGTTATGTACAGACATTAAAGAATAAAGTCCATATTCAAGCTATAGGCCTAGGTAAATTTTGCATTTTTTTCCTCCTACCATGTTTTATGCACAACTTATATCCAGTGTTGTCATCTTGTGCGATGAATCCGGCTGCTGGTCATTGTTGCATGGTTATATGATCAGATTAATTTCCTCCAATATTTGTGTCACTGATATGACACTGAGCACTGACAGCAAGATAGAGGAAGGGAGATAGCGAAAGAGAGAAAGGTTTCCATGACAACTACACATCTTTGACAAATGACACAGTTTGAGGACAAGAGTAGGCGATAAGAAAAGAATGTGTGTGCATGTGTGTGAGGAAGAAAGAAAGCAAGGGTGAAGATTAGTATAGCTACCTGGTCTGAGTCAGAACAACATTGACTCAGACAAGTCGACTGCTGGCAAGAACTGCTATTTTGTGAACCATTTAGTAGTTACATCAATGTATGAACAATTGTTAAAAAGGAAACATATTTTTATAGGTATATTTTAAGAAAATGTGAGTCTGGCTGAGCAAAACCCTTACGAAAATTAACCATGGTTTTATTATAGTAAAAGTGTAGTAACCGTGGCACATTTAATACCACATGTATAACCATAGTTTTACTACAAATACCATGGTTAAGCTATGGTTAGTGTAACAAGACCATGGGTAATTTGTGGTTACCATGGTTTAACTATAGTACCAATGATTTTTTGCTTTTATTTGTAGTAAAACCATGGTTAAGTTTCGTAAGGGAAGTCGCCACCATGATGCTTGGGTGTTATGTGGTTGCAACCTGATTTCTTCTTCTTCAAAAAAAAAGGCCCTTAAGGATATTAGAATATTTTCATCCCTAGATAAAGATAGGTGACGATCTTTTAATGCAAATCTATTGGACTTTTTTACCCATTTTATTGCCACCCAGATAACGTCGATTCATCGTTGATTCAGTTCGTTCTGGGCAGCCAGATGAAAATCGTACCTGGAGACGCGGCTACGTAAACAACAGCATGGATTGCACGATTAATGTACTACTGAATACGTTGTTCCATTAATTTATGCTGTCTAAAACACGGAAAAACATGTGGAAGCTGCTAAATCATATAAAGAAGGACTTAGTAAGCAGGAAAGAGCACAATATTTTGACAAACTAAAGTTAATAGGTGTTAAAGATACGTAACCCTGGTGAAAAAAACAGCATATGCTGGTAGGTATGTTTTGATGCTGGGATGCTGGTTAGGTATGTTTTGGTGCTTGTTTAAGCTGGTCCTTTTTTGGTTTATGCTGGTCCTTTGCTGGTTTATGCTGGTCCTTGACTAGCAACATGACCAGCATAAACCAGAAAAGGATCAGTATAAACCAGCTAAGGACCAGCTTAAACCAGCATCAAAACATACCTACCAGCATAGGCTGTTTTTTTCACCGGGGAAGGGCAGTATTAATTAAAAGATTAGCCTAATATTTCACCTACCTGACTAGAAATTATAAGAACAAACACAAATGTTGTCAAGATTCTTGCCCTAGAAATCCCGGTTAAATTTGGCCAGCCACAAATGCCTTTTGTGCCTTTTTCAGGCAATTTTTTGCACTCTTTTCCTTGATTTGTCATAACTTTTGGCAGTCTGTAGTACTCCAAGTGTTTGTTCCAGTCCGACCGATTAGTACAGCCCAAAACATGACAATAATTGACGTTTAAATTTACATGACGTCAAGCGAATTGCAAAATCTACTGCTCTTTCATTCTAGATGTCAATTCATGTTACTCAATACAGTAGTGTAAACACTTATATACATTGTTTACACAGCCAGCATGGCCTCTGTGACGTCTGCTGGCCTGATTCAGAGTGTCCATTGCTCCATCAGACCTTTCATTTCCTGTTGTCTCAGCCCATCCCCCCTTCCGCAAGTCATGGTTTTACCCCACTCTCCTTATTGTTCATACACCATTACATGTTACCGCATCTCTTAATGACAACTCCCAGCCATTACGGTGACAGCGTAGATGAGATGGCAGTAATCAGAAGTGAGAGATTATCCCAATTGGCTGATCTGGTTTTTCCACATTTGTGTGCATGTTTGTGCATGTGTATGTTTGATCAGTGAAGCCTTTTTAATTACACAGTACATTATAAGAAAAAAGGAGCATTTTGCATGACTGAGTACTTCCGACGCTAAGAAAATCCTTCGAGACTTTGGTTTGCGCAGTGGCAACCCGCCAAAGTTGATACAGTAAAGACAGCTGGCATATTGGCCAATAGTCTTTTGTGAGATCTTTATTTTTTGGCCAACTCTCCAACCCCTTTTTAAAGAATACAAACATGTATCTCACTCATGAACCTTGCTACTTTTCCTCATTTATTTCCAGGTGCAAAGTCTAACATGTTCTGCTTAATGCAAACAGGTGTTGCTAGGTGGACGTGGATGACTGCAGCTGCTTCAGCAAATGGACTGTTTGCTCAACAGACCAACTGATAGGTCTACTCTGAGAAAAGACCTGCTGATTTATTTTCATGCAATATCTGGCTATCTGTTAGCATTCCCATTCATCTCAATGGCAGTTGCTTGGCTGACGCATGGCACCGTAAGAACATACATAGTCGCAGGCTCTAATAGTTCAAAAGAAAAGAAAATATTTCTAAATATTTAAAATATTAAATATAAAAATATTTATTGATTTGGAATATATTTTACAGAAAGCAACACATTTAACATTCACATTAGCTATAAGTAAATTATTGCGAAAATAAAATAATTGTAATCATACAATGACTGTATGATTTTGAGATCCATCTTTTCACACTGAGGACAGCTGAGGGACTCAAATGCTCACTGATGCTCCAGAGGGAAAAACAATGCATTAAGAGCCAGGGGGGTGTAAACTTTTGAACAGAATGAAGATGTGTACATTTTTCTTATTTTACCTAAATATCATATTTTTTTAAGTCCTGCCCTTCAGAAGCTACGGAAGATACTTGCATGCTTCCTGGAAGACACAATAAGTTCAATTTACCCTGATCTTCAAATTCAAAAAGTTTGAAGAGCCTCTTAATGCACTTTTTTTTTTCTTCTGGAGCATCAGTGAGCGTTTGAACCTTCTGTAATAGTTGCATATGAGTCCCTGAGTTGTCCTCAGTGTGAAAAGATGGATCTAAAAATCATACAGTCATTGTTGGAAAGGATTCAAACACACAAAAATGCTGAAAAACCAAAGAATTTGTGGGACCTGAAGGATTTTTCTGAAAAACAGCGGGCAGTTTAACAACCATATTAAAGTTGGTTTGTCCTGTTTGCTTTTTTCGAATTAACAACTAAATTCAGCTGCCACTGAGATGCACCTGGACAACACAATCCATTCAGAGAAAACAAGAGCAAGAGTGTTGCACTCAAGTGACATGCACAGCTTCATAAACCCATAAAACAAATGGATCTGTGGTTCACGCACAATCTCACACAAAACAAAAACGCTGACATCAAAAGAGACCAGTGTCTGTCTCATGGTTCTCAAAGTGCACGATTTCCCTTTGATAAAAGCACTTGTTTTGCCACGACACTGCGCCTCATGTTTATCTAGAGTGGATGCGCTTCGATAGACCGCTCTGTCTGGACCATTGTGTCACTGGCTGAATAAATCGGTGTGAATATTCATGAGGGCTCATGACCTCCTCTTCACGATCTTCTTGATATTCATAAACAGTGCCGTAGCTGGTGGAAATGATTCTGTGGACCACAATATCTAAATCTTTATACAGAATTCATACATCGTGGTAAAATACCTGTTGATATTACTCATGTTGTCCATTCTATAATGTTTCTTATTTTTAGATTTAGACAATGTAAAAGTACATTAAAATGTAATGTAATGTACTTGTGGGTAAGTTTTTTAACAGAAGGTTTAAACGCTCACTGGTGCTTCAGAAGTAAATATGCATTAAGAGCCGGGGGGTGTAAACTTTTGAACGGAATGAAGATGTGTACATTTTTCTTATTTTGCCTAAATATCTTTTTTTTCCCCATTTAGTCCTGCCCTTCAGAAGCTACAGAAGATACTTACATGTTTCCTAGAAGACAAAATAAGTTAAGCTCACCCTGATTTTACCACAATATCTAAATCTTCAGACTGAATTCATACATAATGGTTAACATTCCTGCTGATATTACTCATTGTCCATTCTATAATGTTTCTTATTTTTTAGATTAATTGTTTTTAAATATTTAGCTGTATTTATTTTCATTCTCCTGTTTACAAAAACTTATTTTCCCTTTCATATGTGAATTATGAATATTGTGTGTTTAAAAAGTACATTAAAATGTAATGTTCTTGTAGGTAAGTATTTTGAGGATGTCACATAGTTCATTACACATTATATTGCACAAATGAATTTTAAAATATTATTATAGTTGGAAATCATTAGTCTGACAAATCAAGATCGGTTGCCAACGAACATACAGGAAGCCATTTTGTTGTCATGTGACAAGAAATCCTTAAACAGGATTGGATCCACCTTTTTATTTAACGTAGAAATAAGCCTATGGGTGAGACTTCCTGTTCATTATCTGCTATAGGGAAAGGATGAGATAACAGTGCAGTAAACATTAAAATAGTTTGCACTATAAACCAGTGTGTTCATAATTAAGATTATACATTAAAATAATATGGTAAGACACCAGTTTGCAGTATCAAGCGGCAAAACGAGTTGTTTTGTACTGTTAAAAATAGCTGGACGTGAATGAGACCGGAAACAAGGCCCATAAAATTTACAATTGGCCTTCTTACAGTAAGAAATATTACATATCTGAACTTTTTTTGTTCGTTTGTTTACGCATTGTTCAGATCAAACAAGTTGCCTTTGATAATCTTTTTATTTATTTATTTATTTATCGACTGGTATAAATGCTATTAAAAAAATCTATTAAACATGAAATACATTTCGAAGAACTTTATTTTAAACCATATTTTATTTTCCTTTTTATGTATGCCTTTGTATATGTATTTGCGATACACACCATACAAACACACGTCACACATATAGAGATAGATACATAAATGCATACATAAAATATACAAAACAAGTGTTAAACATGTTGCCAGATTTCTGTATTGGAATGCATATGCTGTTTAATATGGATATAGTTTTTGCATATGCAGCTCGCGTTGTGGAGCTGTCCACTGCTGCGGTGCTGAAATCTTCGCCTCATGACGCACACAGCTACGCCAACTATTTAACTATTTCTGAACAGCCTTTCCTTTATATGTTTAGCCTAACTTCGGATATATCTGATAGTCTAATGATACTGATTTGATCAAATGTAGGCTACATAAAACTAGCTCTAACCCAGATCTAAAAGGGTTTCAAAACATTTGTGCGGAACATCCCTTGTATTTGTTTTCAACAAAAGCTTCGTTTCTGCTCAATTTCGAAGTGTAATAACGCTCGTCGGCTATTTATAGAGAAGCACTCCCCTCCTTTTCCATGCGCAATTCACCCCGCCCGACTCCCCCGGGACCCGAGCATCCTACCCCAGGTAGAAATTGACGTCAGAGCGGTTCGTAATTTGACGTGTAAACATCCCTTCCCCTTCCACGACTCTCTCATTGGTGGCTCTCCATGCGCGTTCAATTACTCGCTCACACTGCATCAGAATTAACAGGAGAATACAGCGTTCACCAAGGAAGCCGAGCTGATATTTCCTGTGTTTACATATCCTGCATTTATTTATTAACTTATTTCTATTTAACTGTTTTGTATCCATCGTGATCGTCCAGATCATTTTTAAGTGGTTGTAATTGATTTGAAATGGAAGAAAGATGTCGTCCAATGTTGCTGTGCAGTGTTCTTGCTCTGTTCTGTGCGCTGGTGTCCTCAGCTGTGGACAGACAGTATCTCAACGAATGGGCGGTGGAGATTCCAGGAGGACGCGACAATGCCCGATCCATCGCCGACGAGTTCGGCTACGAATTAGTCCGGCAGGTAAGTCAAGCCAAACGCTGTGTTTTTTCTCTATACAGTGAGATAAAACACTTGTCTCACACATCTGGCTCTGCTTTGCATCTGTGTTCCAACTGTATGTTCGTGTGGTTGTGTAATGCGTTTATTCATAGCAACACTGTTGCTTTGCCAGATCTTATTTGTTCTTTCGATTTGAAATACACGTTTAATCAGAGAACATTTGCTTAGCCATTAAACAGTGAAATGTTTGCTGAGTGATGTTTGAATGTGTTTTGCAGTTAGGATGTTTATTTGTAATGTCTAATGTTTTAGATTTTCACATCTGAATCTGAAACTCCATAAAGCATTTCAGCAATTGTAAATAATACGATCTTTAATGTCATTTCTATATAATAATCAGATGTGTCAGCTTTTATAGAAGTAAAGATTCACCTGTTGTTTCATGTAGCTGTCTTTTTATCTAAATGAGAAAGAAAAAAAAGGAAACCAAACTCTAAGTAAGCTGACAGACCTGTTAATTTTGCAAAACATTTTTTTGTGAAGTAGCTTCAGGCCGACTAGACCAGACAGATGGGAACTGCGTCATTATGACCAGGCTTATTTTAGCTCCAAATATGAACCGTTCTCTTCAGTCACTTCTCTCTCTCGTTTGTCTGCAGATTGGGGCGCTGGAAAACCATTATTTATTCAAGCGGCACAGTCACCCTAGCAGGACCAAAAGAAGTGCGGATCATATCACCAAACGTCTGTCAGAAGATGACAGGGTATGCGATTTTTTGACAACATCTCTCCTATGTAGAATAATAATAAAATTAGCATTTATTTAAAAAAATAAAACACTTAGATACCAGTTCAATCAAATAAGTAGGCTTATGTCATGAGCTTTCCCAAAGTTTTAATAAAATTATATTTCTAATAAATCATTTTTTAACATCTAATGTGATGTCAGTATAAGAGATGGAAAAGTAAAAGGTAGTTTTGGACTTACTGCTAAATGGCTCTGTATGGGCACCTGTGGCTTATTCTCTAGGTGTCCTGGGCTGAACAGCAGTATGAGAAACGGAGGGCCAAACGTGCTCCATTGGGGACTGAATGTAAGGATTGCTCAGTGGACAAACTTTTCGACGACCCCATGTGGAACCAACAGTGGTATCTGGTGAGTCTCGACGTCTTAACTTCCTTTGTGCGGGATTTCAAGCATTGATTCCAGAAGCTCATACACTATCAGTCAAAAGTTTTTGAACAGGAAGATTTTTAATGTTTTTTAACGAAGTATCTTCTGCATTTATTTGATCCAAAGCACAGCAAAATAGTAACATTTTAAAATGTTTTTACTCTTTAAAATAGCTGCTTTCTATTTAAATATATTTTAAAATGTAATTTATTCCTGTGATCAAATTTAAATTTTCAGCATCATTACTCCAGTCATCAGTGTCACATGATCCTTCAAAAATCATTCTAACATGCTCAGAACATTTTTTTCAGGATTCTTTGATGAATACAAAGTTCAGAAGATCAGCATTTATCTGAAATTAAAAACTTTTGTAATATTATACACTATACCATTTAAAAGCGGGGGAGAAATTATAGAAATTAATACTTTTATTTTACAAGGATGCTTTAAATTGATCAAAAGTAATCAAAAGATTTATATTTCAGATAAATGCTGTCCTTCTTAACTTCGTATTCATCAAAGAACCTGAAAAAAAATCTACTCAGCTGTTTTCAACATAATAATAATAAAAACGTCTTTGAGCAGCAAATCAGAATATTAAAAGGATTTCTGAAGGATCATGTGACTGGAGTAATGTTACAAAAAATTCAGCTTTTAAATCACAGGAATAAATTAAATTTAAAATATATTCAAATCAAAAACAGTTATTTTAGATAGTAAAAATATTTCAGAATTTTACTGTTTTTGCTGTACTTTGAATCAAATAAATGCAGGCTTGGTGAGCAGAAAGAGACTTCTTTAAAAACATTAAAAATCTTAAAGATTTTTGACTGGTAGTGTACATATTTTTGAAAAACGTTTTCTAAACATTGAACCAACTGAGATAAATAAGCAAAATGTATTTGAAAGTCACAAGACAAATGCAAGACTATCTATTTGGTGTGGGATTTTTAGAAAGTGCTAGTTCTTTTAAAACATATTCAATAATTTTTGCTTTTTTCATTTTTTTTTTTTTTCTTTTATGACTGGAGGAACAACCCGTCCAATTAGGCATTGTGAATGTCATAATCAAATGGGAAACAATTAAAAATAATAATTTACTATAAATCAGTGAATAATTCTTACAAATGGCCCAACATTTACACATGTAAATTGTTTGAGAATGTATGGGAGTGGGTGGTCAGCTTTTTTATGAAATCTGTCAATGCAGATCTGCACACTGGCTCTGACTTTTGGCAACTTGTCCAGACTGTAAATCTGGGCAAACATCATGTAGTATGTTCCAGCCAAGTTGAAATCACACTAATTTGTTCGCTTGTTCCCTATCTCCTATATAGCGCACTACGTGCCATTCACAATAACGAATACACTAACTGTGTGAACAAGTGACTGATTTCAGCCGCAGCTTCAGCATCTATTTATAATGTAGGGGGCGGGACACTTCGGATTCTAGAGAGCGTTTGATTGGACAGAAAGTTTGATGAGAAGCTGAAGTGCAGGGTGATGTCATCAAAACCGCTGATCCATATTGGCGGAAGTGCAAGACTGTAAGTTTTTAATGCTTATAATCTTGTAAATGCGAATTTAGTCATTGTTTTGGAGCACACAAGCTTATAGATAACCTTAAGGCTAACATATTGATACTAAAAGCCAAAAAACTTACATTTTGATTTCATAGGGACTTTAAAACCCTTAGTGATCTCAGTATGTTTGACTTTATGTGAACAGTATGTGTTCAAATGCAGAACCCATTAACATCAACAAAGGCTTTGTTAGATTTTCCTATAAGTGTTGTAAAAGCCATTGTAACAATCCTCTCTAGGCTGATGTATTACATTTCCTGTCTTCATTACTGGGTCAGTTGTCCCTCTGGACTTTTCGCACTTTGTGCAGTTGAAGCCTATTGTTTTTAAGCTTTCAGAGCTCATAGTATGGCTAAACCAAAACGAGATTGTAAAGGAGAACCCTTTTAATCCCAAATAACAGAAGAGCCAATCACACATTAGTACCAATTTACTGAAACACAATGGATTGATGGGTTTATCTTATGGAAGCCAAGCTCTTAATGCCAGAGAATGGCTTCCGTACAGTCACAGATGGAAAGGATTCAGCTGCCTCTAATATGGATCACAGCTCATGGTTTATATAGTAAGTCGCTCTAATCAAATTGAAAACCTCCATTTGCATTTCCGACTGAGGGATTAGTTTTTTGGGCAAACGTTTTATTCTAAACCGCCGGTGACCTTTTGTTCTTTTTGCTTCAACAAGTGCGCTGTTTTTAAACCTCTTTATTCATGTTTGGAGCGTGTTTGTGCAAGTGCCGCCACCTCTTAACCTAATTGCGCATGAAGTTCCTGCCCCGTTTTATTTTAAACTCCGTCTGTGTCGCTGAATTTAGATTATTAGATGATGTCAACGTCTCAGTTTATTTATATTTAACTCATTAGAATAACAAGATAAAAGTGAATGTTAGCAAAAATGAAATGCATAGGATTTTATTTAAAAAGGAAGGGGGATTTTCACAACCCACCATGAGTTCAGTGTTTGATAAGTGCTGGAATAAGCTGCTGTAGAAGCTACAACTCATTTTTAACTTAATTTGTAATATAAATTAATTGCTGAATTATGCACTACCCATAATCTGGAGGAGTGTTCGACCAATCAGAGAAGCTGCTGTTGCCATGGAAATGACTCTCATTAAGCACTGACGGAATCGCTGAGATATATATATATATATATATATATATATATATATATATGTGTATATATATATATATATAATGTGTATGTACATTTAAAAAAGTATATAGTATAGTGTGTGTATATATATATATAGTATAAACAGTATATATGTCATATAATATATAACATTCTTTCATAAATACATAATTTTTTATTATTATTTTATTATATTAAATAAATATTTTAAATACAAATTTAATAAATGTAATAAATTTGTAATTTTAATATAATAATATAATATTAATTAATTAATTAACAGAATTATATAATATTACATATATAGAGTTTTATAAAATATAGTTTGTATTTATATATATATATAGTGTGTGTGTATGTACATTGAAATATATTAAATATATGTCATAAAGTACATAACATTCTTTCATAAATACATAATATTACATATACATATTAATATTACATATACATGTTACATATTGAGTTTTATAAAATATATTTTTGTCTTTGACTGTAATGTATGTATATATATATATGTGTACATTTTAAGAAAGTATATATAAAATATGTCATGTAATATATAACATTCTTTCATAATTAAATATTATATTGCATATAGAGTTTTATAAAATATATTTTTGTATTTGAGTGTAATTATACATATATACGTATGTACATATATATATATGTATGTAATGTGTATGTACGGTTAAAAAAGTATATATAAAAATGTCATATATAACATTCTTTAAGAAATATGTAACTTTTTATTTTAAAAAAATTCTCATACATTTTTCCATTTAATAATAATAAAATATAACATATGTACAGTGACTGTAATTAATATATTTACATTTATATTTATATTTATTCAATGATGTCATTTGCATTGCTTCAGTGGATGCACAGTTTATAGTAGTCTGTTATTTACATTTTTGCTTCAAATCAAAGTTTATAATATTTCAATCCATTTGGCATTGGTTGGTTTGGCTTATAACTCTATATTACAACATTTTTTAAATGAACAGAAAAATAGCTTCATCAAGGCTGCTGAAAAGTGGGTGTTTGCCGTTGCGCTCTATTGGTCAATATGAGTGATGAGGCAGGTGGTTAAAAAGCGAAAGAAAGAATGACGTTCAATCTTATGAGATGAAAGCGTAGATAAAAAAAAGAAGGATATGGATTTATGGAGGAGAAAGACGGCAGTGAATGGATTACATTTCACCAGAGAGGACTGCTGATAATTCAATTAAGGAGATGACTCATATGCTTCTTTTCTTTCTGTATGGAGAACGCTGTGTGGTATTTTTCATATTTTATCCGTATGGTACCGGATACGTTGAACATTTTTAGATGTATCACTTAGAGGTAATGATCGTGTTTATGCACCTGCCAATATCTGAGACGCCCAGTAAAACTTCTTGACTCACTTAGAGGTGTTAGATCAGTGACGTGTACGACAGCTGTGGTGCTTATAACCCTCTTGAGGTTATGCAGGTCGTGATTGTGCTATGTGGCAGAGCCGTCATGTGTGGTGGGTCGTCTCTTTTCCTCCCCCTCCCCCTCCGGTCCTTCTAGAGTCAGACCTCAGCTATGAGTCATGCTTCATGGTAATGTTACTGCAGCGGCTGTGCCTAATTCGTGAGCAGATCACAGATCTCTTTCTTCCTCTTTTTCCTGTCACTTTTATGCCTCAAGCAGCTTTGTTACATTGCTAAATACACCATATACCATCATATACGCTCAAGTGGTGTTTTGCTTGCAAACAGCTTCTTGAATAATATGAACAGATCTTTTTAGTGAGCGAAATGTTTTCGTTATTTTACATGCACTGATTTGTAAATCCTTTGTGAGGCGATTGTAATAGCTTTTTTCAGCTTCAAAGACTAATTGGTGTGGAAAAATGGCCTAGGCTTTATGGGACGAGTGAATACGCCCCTTTTCTAATTGAGTAGGTGTGTTAAGTCTGCACAAACAGAATTAGACATCTGTGTTGTGAACAAACAGAAATAATGGGACTTTGTGTGGCATGATTGAAGCTCAAAGTTACAGTAAATTATTTAGGATATTATTGTTTTGTCTTTTCTTTCTTTGGTTTAACAAGCTACACGTTCTGAAAGCCCATTTACCATTTCAAAATGCTTGAATAAATCTTGTGTATTCTTGAATAATTTTGTGGAACATATGAGCTAGAAAGTTACAATTATAACATAAAAAGTAAAAAAAAAATACATTTCATGATTTTCTCACCACTTGGACCAATTTTGACATGTCATGATTTGTTGTGTGATATTTCTGACTTTATATCTCATAATTTGAACTTAGTGTCACAATTTTGACTCATAATTGTTTTTATGTCTTAGTTTTGACTTTTTATTTCTTAATTTCTTTTATCTTGTACTTCTGACTCCTTTGCATTTTAAAAATTTCATAATAATGAATAATCATCATCTTATAAGTATCATGTCATAATTTCAACTTTTTTTTCTCACCGTTTAAACTTGACATGATATCTTATGATTTGTCGTTTGATAATTCTGACTTTTTATCTCAAAATTTAAACTTATTATCTCACAATTTTGACTCATAATTGTTTTTATGTCATAATTTCATTTTATCTCAAACTTCTGACTCCTGAAATTCTGAAAATGTCATAATAAAGAATAATCATAATCTCAAAAGTATGACTTTTTGTCATAATTTCAACTTTTTTCTCACCATTTAGACATAATTTTGACATGATGTCTCATGATTTGTTGTATCTCATAATTTGAACTTAATATCTCATCATTTTGAGTACATTTTTTCATGATTTCAACTTTTTATCTCTTAATTTCATTTGATCTCATACCTCTGACTTCTGAAATTCTTAAAATTTCATAATAATGAATAATAATCTCATAAGTGTAAGTATCATAAGTTATTATCTCATAATTTCTACAGTATTTCTCACCATTAAGACTTATGTCATAATTTTGACATATTTCATGATTTGTTGTTTGATAATTCTGACTCTCATAATTTAAATGCAGTATCTCATAATTGTTTTATGTCATAATTTTGACTTTTTTCCTCACCATTTAGACTTGTCATAATTTTGACATATCTCATGATTTGTTATATGATAATTCAGACTTTTTATCTCATAATTTGAATTTAGTATCTCATAACCTCGACTCAATTGTTTTTGGCATAATTTTGACTTTTTATCTTAGAATTTCATTTTATCTCATACTTCTTAATCCTGAAATTTGGAAAATTTCAAAATCATAATCTCATAAGTATGACTTTTATGTCATCAATACTTTATGTCATAATTTCAATTTTTTCTCACCATTTAGACTTATATGTCATAATTGCAACATGATATCTCATGATTTGTTTCATTTTATCTCATACTTCTGATAGTACTACAAATTTCGTAATAATGAAAAATCATAAGTATGACTTTTGTCATGACTTTTTATGTCATAATTTCAACTTTTTTTCACTGCTTAGACTTATATTTCAATTTTGACATGATATCTCATGATTTGTTGTATGATAATTCTGACTTTTTATTTCAGTTTAAACTTAGTCTCATAATTGTAACTCATAATTGTTTTTGTGTCATAATTTTGACTTTTTATCTCATAATTTAAATATTCTGACTCCTGAAATTCTGAAAATTTCATAATAATGAATTATCATAATCTCATAAGTATGACTTACATTATCATGATTTTTTATGTCATAAATAATGAATGGGTAAATCTTTTTTCTTATGCTGTATGTCATAATTTTGACTTTACCTCATAATTGTGACTTATGATTTTCTGAACATTTCATATTTTTAACTATTTCAAAAGTATGACTTTTGTGTCACAACTATGACTTTTGATGTTTTTTATGAATCTTTGCGATCACCTTTCCTAATAATGTGCTAGTTAGCAAGTTTAGCGGCTAAATGCGGCTAAAGTAAACAGGATCGTCACTCCACGGAAAGAAGAGAGGGGCGGGGTGAGCAGAGCTCATTAACATTTAAAGCAGCCTCGACCAGAACAGGATGATTTTTGCAGAGCTGATTTTGACAAGGTAAAAAGGGTGTTATTTTACACAACCATTGAGAATTTTTAACAAAAGTACATTATAGACTTTTCATTAAGACCCTAAAGAATCATATCAACTTGTGGAAAACGGGCATACGGTGACCCCTTTAAATACTTCCTTGAGTCTATTTTCAGATATGCAGATGTAAGATTTTAAGAGCAGTAAGAATTTAACAAATCTGCTCACTCATAGTACTCAAAAACACAGTAGCTTGTGACCACTACTACAAAAAGAGTCACTGAAAAAAATTAGTGAACTAATTTGAGTCATTTGGTTGAACACAATTAAAAGATTCACTTCACTAAAATAAATCAAAATCCTAGTTGTCCAGTTAAAATAGGCTAATTAGATGCAAAGCTCTCGACTAATACATTTCACACAGCTCAGGTTAGCTGCTATTTATATACTAGCCACTCAACAGTGTATTTCCCATCACTGCACAGCAGCTCTCTGATATTTAATTATCGGTCAATAAGAAGAAATCCCCTCACGGTCTAGTATGGACTGAAAATAGTCTCCACAAACCAAAAGGTCAACATGGACGATTACATCGCAGGCTTTCATTTTCAACCAAACAGCTTTTGTTGGAAGGGTCAGTGGTTATGTCATAAAAAAAGGGCTTTTGTCTTCATGAAGAGGTTGAGAGTACCTGAGAGTGTTGAGTGCTACTCATGAATATGACCCTGAATGACTCACATATTCACTTAAACTGTATTTCATCATCCTCCCTTTCCAGCAAGACACCCGAACGTCATCATCCCTGCCCAAACTGGACCTGCACGTGATCCCGGTCTGGAAGAAAGGCATTACGGGCAAAGGAGTGGTCATCACCGTACTGGATGATGGCCTCGAGTGGAACCACACCGATATTTACCCTAACTATGTAAGTGCGTCATCATTAGCAACGCCTACTCGACCACCATCCTCTGTTGTTTCCATGCCAACGCCGACCCCCTCAACCGTGCAGAGGATTATCCGTAGTGACACCTACCACGACTGGAGCAAAGCCATTTGATGAGGACCTCCAGTATGGAAGGTCACAAACAAACAATCCCACTCGCTCATTCAAAGCTATTTAAAAATTCACTCTGAATGTGTCATTTACATAAGACTGCAGTGAGCCCAGCAATAGAGATGACTCATAAATCACAGGATAACATCAAACATCTGTCTCTTATTAGCATTTGAGCACATTGTAGCATCAGCCGTCGCTCTGCTGTTGACTTGTTTACAAACAGCAGTCAGAAAAAAGAAAGCCTTAAATCGAGCAGAGACCTGTATGTGTCTGATGTTGGCTATGATGTTGCACACGCTTCTCTTGAAAATATATATTGTAAAAACATGTAATTTTATTTCTGAAAACATTTTAGAAAAAAAGGAACGTTATCGGAATCGGCCAATAAAGGCTCAAAATGTAAACATCGGCTTAGGACGTAAAATACACAAATAGCATTAAGATACCTGTGTTCCTGAATAAATAAAGGAGTAATTGATGTCATAAAATCACAAGTCTTTTTTGATTTCTTGAATTAGATTTTTTTAATTGTTACAGCTCTTTTGCTTTAGTTTAAAATCTGTTTGATGTTCTTTATAAGATAATATTCTATATTATATTATATATCTATCACTATGAAATCCACAAATAAAATGTTAAGGTTTCAGTTGCATTTGTCGGGGAAAAAAACAGCAGAGATTGATTTTATTAACGTTATTTTCAAAGCTTTCTTTTTTTTGAAGTTTATTAGTTCTAACAAGTAAGTTTTTGCTCACAACTAACTACAATTAAAAATAATTTGTTTGTCATTTCTGCACAGGAGAGATTTTATGTTGTTTCAAAACAAAAGGAAATATATTGGTATCGGTATCGACATTGACTATCGGAAAAAATATTTTAAAAATATAAAAAAAAATGTTCATCCCTAGAAAAAAAGCATTTAAATTAAAAAATGAAAGAAACATGAATATAAAAAAAAATAAATAAATAAAATAAAATAAAATAGCAGTAACAATCAACACAGTAAATATAAAAGATAAAAATCCATTAATTAGCTATGTTGGTGTATGGTTTGCTAGGATAGGACTATTTGATACAACTATTTGAAAATTTGGAATCTGAGGGCACAAAAAAATCAAAATATTGAGAAAATCGCCTTTAAAGTTGTCCAAATGAAGTTCTTAACAATGCATATTACTAATCAAAAATTCAGTTTTTATATATTTACGTTAGGAAATTTACTAAATATCTTCATGGAACATGATCTTTACTTAAGATGATTACATGATTACTTTTACATAAAAGAAAAATCAATAATATTGACTCATACAATGTATTTTTGGCTATTACTACAAATATAGCGACTTAAGACTGGTTTTGTAGTCCAGGGTCACATATAGTTTTAATATTTTGCATTAGTTTTTAATTTGGTGTTTTCTGTTTTCATTTTTAGTTTTTACAGTTAATTTTATTTCAAGTAAACACAAAAAATGTTTTTTTGTTTAGTTTTATTTAACTATAATAATTCTAAATACAATAATTAGCCAACACCGTATTCTGTTTGGCAGCATTTATCTCAACTTTCCCAAAAACCCTTTACATTTTTGGGCCAGGTCACACAACAATGTAGGATGCAAGGCAGTGATATGGAAGAAGAATGCAAAAATCTTAAATTACTTATTTAATAAGACATTTTATGCGATTTGTACATTATGAACGCTTCCAAAGAAATAATTTTTTGAGTCCATGGGTGTGAACAGTACAGTAAAATTGTCAATTACAAAAATACTGACTCATTGTAAACACAGCGAAACTCACTGTCCAGTTATGATCCCAGGAAATAACATATTGTTCTTTTATCAAGTTTTGCGTGAAATGTTTAAACACATTTCTATTTAGTCTAAATAGAAACGGTAAGAGCAGTATGCTACTATCCTTTTCTGGGCTATCCTACTCCTATAAAACCACATCTGATTGTTATTTATTCTGTGTATGCCAGAAATTGTTTTTCCGCAATCATTCAAACCCTCATTTACTCTTTCTCCTCACTGTAGGATCCTGCTGCTAGCTATGATTTTAACGACAACGATCCCGATCCCTTTCCCAGATATGACTCCACCAATGAAAACAAGTGAGTGAATGAATCTCTATACTCTTTCATTATTTCTCCGCATGAATGGGCAGAAAATCTCAAGACCGCTGATCCACACTTGAAAAAACGCAAGGACAGATTTTCCAAAGCCTTTAGCCCTTCAATTATGTTAAGCACCAAATACAGCGATAAGGAAACTGATTACTGACTGGAGAATGTTACAAGCCTCGGACCGGCATAGTTCTGCCCTCTTTAAAGAGATTAGCAGATTTATTTAACATCATACTAAATCTGTTCAGAGAGAATTAGACCAGACTGCTGTCGCTTTCCATCTTTAAGCTGCTATGAAAGGAGAGCTGACAGTGTCAGTAGGTCTGATCTGAGAAGGTCTGTTCTCCATCAGGGAACGAGTGTAATCCATTCCAGTCGTACACACATCACTCGTGCCATCTTACATAAGAGGATCACAACCCATCCACATCTATGTGGCCCAAAATTACAAATAGTAGTCAAGAAGGAAATCAAAGCAGCACCATAACTGTCAATTATATGAAAACTAGAGTTATATAACCAAATGTTTTTTAATTCTTTAAATCACGAAACTGTAAAATTCATCTGCAGTGTTTTTTTTTGGCTGTAGACTGACATCTTTGGCATTTGCATTGTTGTTTTTCAGTGTGTCATGTCATTAGTGCCTCAGGGAGTGTGTTAAATAGAAGTAGTTTACATTCTTATGCAGGTCAGGGAGCATACATAATTGCATTAATTTCTTGTTGCCTTTTTTAATAATTAAATCAGCATGTTAAATTGACAGTCCTGATGAAAACGAAGCTCTGCAACAGATAAACGAAAATAGACACGCTCATTATTCTTTCTCAATGTGGTTGCATGTCTCTCTCAGGCAATGCCAGTGAATGACTCATACCGTGCCAGCTATAGTGCGTCTGTACACACGTACACAAACAAACACTCATAATTATGCACACACACTCTCTTGAATAGACACACGCAAGCTCGCTTGTCCTCTCGCCCGCCCATGTCAGCGTATTCTTTTGTCAGCTGTGCTCAAGGTGGTTTGCTAGGACTGTTTGTACAGTGTAGAATGCATCAACAGATGATGAGTGTTAGGAAGGAAGGAAACAAATAATCATTAAGAGTTTTCAAGATCAAGCTCAACTATAATCATTTTTAGCAAATCACTCCCTGCAAAATGTGATGTTATCTAACAGTTAATCTAATCTTTGACATCAGTCACTGAATACAATTTTCCTCGAAGACTAGCATCATTATTACTGTTTACATTTGGGGATATAGGGATATTAAGGGATATGAACAAACACCAACCCAAAATCTCTGACATGATTTCTCGCATGATTTGGCTTCTTGACTCAAGATGTTCCTTTTTATAAGTGATTATATATATGATTTTCACTTAGCCGACAATTAAACTGATGAAAAGTGCATGAACTATATCTGGTGTTACAGCATTTGAAATGAACCTGTAAGCAGCCACCTAGCACCTAGAACACCCTTGCAACCACCTGAAAACACTAGCCACCATATAGCAACAGCCCAGTTCATCCACAACTGCTGTCCATTTAGCAACACCCCAACAACCAGATGGGAACCATCCAGAATACCTTAAAAACCACACACTAGCAACAGTCTAGAAACCACGAGAACACACTTTCAACCATGTAACAACCACCAAGAACACCTAGCAACCAAAAAAAACATCCTAACAACTATCAAGAACACCCTAAATAGCAAGCACCTAGGACACCCTAACAACCATCCAGAGCACAGTAGCAAACATCTAGCAATCTAGAACCCCTATCCATCTAACAACATCCTAACAACCATCCAGAACACCCTAAAAACCACACACTAGCAACAATCCAGCAACCACAGAGAACACACTTTCAACCATGTAGCAACCACCAAGAACACCTAGCAACCAAAAAAAGCATCCTAACACCTAGAACACCCTGACAACCATCCAGAGCACAGTAGCAAATATCTAGCAAGCTATAACCACCCAGAAAACACTAGCAACCATCCAAAACACCCTAACAACCACACACTAGCAACAATCCAGCAACCACCAAATGTCTAGCAATGACCAGGTCCACCCAGACCCCCTGTCCATCTAACAACACCCTAGCAACCATCCAGTACACCCTAGCAACCATCCAGAACGACCCAGCCCATCCAGAACCAATGTCCATCTAATAACACCCTAGCAACCATCCAGTACACCCTACCAACCACCCAGAATGACCCAGTCCATCCATAACCGCAGTCCATCTAACAACACACCAGCAACCACCTAGAACACCTGGTGACAACCTAGTCCATCTAGAGCAGCTGTCCATCTAATAACACCCTAGAAACCATCCAGTACACTATACCAACCACCCAGAATGACCCAGTCCATCCAGAACTGCAGTCCATCTAACAACACCCTAGCAGCCATCCAGAACACAATAGCAATAACCCAAAAACACTAGGAAACATATAGCAATGACCCAGTCCATCCAGAACTGCTGTCCATTTAACAACACCTTAGCAATCATCCAGTACAGTACACCTCACCAACCACCCAGAATGACCCAGTCCATCCAGAACCACTGTCCATCTAACAACACCCTAGCAACCATCCAGAACACCCGGAAAACACCTTCAACTATCTAGAAACCACTCAGAACAACTTAAAAACATATATCAACCACATACAACACTGTAGCAACTTTCCAGAACACACAAGCAACAATCTAAAAACTACCCAGACCATCCTAACGACCACACAGAACCACCCTAACAACACCCTGAACAAACTAACAACCATATAGCAACGACCCAGTCCATCCAGAGCCACTGTCCTTTTAACAACATCGTAGCAACCATCCAGTACACCCTACCGAACTGTTGCCTATCTATGTTGTTCTACAAATGTAGATATAATGAATTTTGAACATGTTGGCTTTATTCAATTTGAATGGAGCTGAATTGTAACCCTGTTTTCTGCTGTATATCCTCAGGCATGGAACCAGATGTGCTGGAGAGATTGCCATGCAAGCAGACAACAATAAATGTGGTGTTGGAGTGGCCTACAACTCCAAAGTGGGAGGTGTGTGTTGTTAAGCTGTGTTTGTTCTTTTTTGTATCTTAAAAGCTCTGGTTTGACTGGTGTTTGTAGTGTGATTATATAAGAGCATTGACCCGTACAACCGGTCATGCACATACACAATCTGTGCATGTCCACTTGTACATATAAGTCATAACATCATACAGCAGCACAGATTATGGGATGCATTTAATCGCCAGCATTCAAATACTGTACTTGAAAATTGTTTTGATGTATCAGCGGAGGTCATCTTTTGTCCTTTTTTTATCTGCAGGGATACGAATGCTGGATGGAATTGTGACAGATGCCATTGAAGCCAGTTCCATCGGCTTTAACCCTGATCATGTTGACATCTACAGTGCTAGCTGGGGCCCTAATGATGACGGGAAGACCGTGGAGGGGCCCGGGCGTCTGGCCCAGAAAGCTTTTGAGTATGGTATCCAGAAGGTGAGAAGTGTGGGAATTTAACAACCACCTAGAACACCCTAGCAATGACTCAAAACACACTAGCAACCATTGAGCAACCACCAAGTACAACCTAGCAACCACTTAACAGCCATCCAGAGCACTCTAGTAACACCCACCACTTAAAACACTCTGGCAACCATTTAACAACCACCCAGAACACCTAAACAACGACCACCACCCAAAAAACTCTGTCAACTACCCAGAACACACTAGTAACCATCTAGTAACCGCCCAGTACAACCTGCAACCATTTAACAACCATCCAGAGCACCCTAGCAACGACCACCACCCAAAACTCTCTGGCAACCACTGAACATCCACCCAGAATACCCTAGCAACAACCCAGAACACACTAGCAACCACCTAGAAACCAACTTAGCAATTACTTAGCAACATTCAGAGCACCCTAGCAACGATCACCCTATTTTGGATGCGATTAATCGTGATTAATCACAAATAATCGATTTGATAGCCCTAGTTTGTATTTTATTTCAAGAAATTAAAGGGCTTTTTGGTTTTAGTTATGGTTTTATTAGTTTAAGTTAATGATAATAACCCTGCTAGCAAAAACCAGCACACAATAGCAACCACGTGGCAACCATTCAGAACACAACTGCAGCTACCCAGCGAATACATTGTTCTTATGGCATGTAACTCTTAACAAACTCATTATAATCTCCAAATTGTTGTTTTTACTCTAGGGTCGTGGTGGGAAGGGCTCCATTTTCGTCTGGGCATCTGGTAATGGTGGTCGTCAGGGCGACAACTGTGACTGTGATGGATACACAGACAGTCTGTACACCATCTCCATCAGCAGCGCGTCCCAGCAGGGTTTGTCTCCCTGGTATGCAGAGAAATGCTCTTCTACACTGGCCACGGCCTACAGCAGCGGAGACTACACCGACCAGAGAATAGTGAGTCTCCTTTGCTTCAATTATACATTTTCTTGCTGGTATGATCTAAATTCTTATATTCCCTTTGATTTCCTTTGTGTTGAATGACTACATTTCAACTTGGAGATCAGTCTTTCTGGTTGTTGTTTGTTTGTTCTCTGTTGGGTTTTGTTGTGTTGACATTTTATCTTATGTCCTATTGTCTTGCAGACTAGTGCCGATTTGCACAATGAATGCACAGAAACACACACTGGCACATCTGCATCTGCCCCATTGGCTGCTGGGATATTTGCACTGGCTTTGGAGCAAAAGTATGTTAAACATCTTGCAATTTGTATGTTCTATACAAAGTGAATTCCATTTGAATAAAGATGTATTCATAAGGATGTATTCTCCTACTCTCTACCTTAGTCCTGATCTGACCTGGCGAGATCTTCAGCACTTGGTGGTTTGGACGTCTGAGTTTGATCCCTTGGCTAATAACCCAGGCTGGAAAAGGAATGGAGCTGGATTGATGGTCAACAGTCGGTTTGGGTTTGGTCTCCTGAATGCTAAAGCCTTAGTAGACCTGGCCGATCCCAAAGTCTGGAAGCACGTTCCAGAGAAGAAACAGTGCATCGTCAGAGACGAGACGTTCCAACCAAGGTAGAGTTTGCTTTTTCAGCGGAAACAAAGCATCTCACACATGGAAGACAAAGCCACCCTGATCTCCTGCCATCTGTTACTGCGCTCAGCTATTGCGATTCATTAATAGCCACATTAATTCAACAGATCCAGTGTGTGTGTGCATTTACGCCCATCTGTTTGTTCTTTACGACTGCTTTTGTAATTTAAACGAAGGTATATTTTGGGAATTTAGAACTGGAAGCCGTTCCGGTTTTTACTCAATAGCCAGAGCTTTGAATTGCTTTTCCTCCTGGATTTACGTCATAAAATTTTAGAGCATTAGTGTTCAGACAAATCTCAGCTGGAAGAAGGGCACCTGAACAGATGTTTCATTTCCCTGGATCTAAAATTCCTCGTAATGCAAATGTCACGACACACATTGTGATGTTGTTTATAGCATGCCGCGCAATCATGCACAGCAGAAGCTGCCAGTTCACATTTTTTTTGGCATTTGCTGTACCTTGTCTAAAGCACTGTAGAGTGAGTGAGTGGGGCACTCATTTGGCAGTCGGCTTTGTCTGTCCATCCATCCATGAGCACTTGTTTTAGCATTTGGTGTGCATTATCACCATGGCTCTTATTTGATGCAAAGTCTGTGCTTTTCAGTGTAATCTGCAGGGATTACAGTTCGTATCACTCATCAGTCAGTTTCTGTCTAGGAAACAGTGTTGCTAACACCTGTTGAACTACATGAACCACTGTTTGCAACATACAGCATTTACAAATTAAAATACAGCTGCAAGCAGCAATTACCAGGGTTCAAGCGCTTTAAGGCATTTAAGCACATATGAAAAAAGACATTATTTAGCAAGCTTGTAACCACCTAAATCAATTATTTAAAAAAAGCATCCAGGTAGTTTACCAAAGAAACTTTGCATGCTTTGCAACGACCCCGTTATAGCTTCCGAAAGGGTACATTTCTACATTTTCTTGATAATTATTGACCTAGAGAGTCCAGAGAATTGTACTGCAGTGTTTTTTTCCCAGTGAAAAACCTAGGACTAATTCGCAAATGTAGCTTTTTTACATCTTATCACCAAAGAAACGATTTGATTGACAGCAGTGGTTCTAGAGGCAAAGTTGTCCAGAGTGAGGAGTTCTATCGTATGATACAAATATTGCATGTATGTGTTAAAAAACGTGCAATGTGCAATTGTTTATGTGCTTAAAGAATGCGATATCACTCCTTAGTGGCCGAATTCTTCACGATTTCTCACAGACCTTTAGGGCTGTGAGTCAAACAGGTCCAATGAGTTTCGTTCCGATTGGCCTCAGTTAACCTTGTCTAATAGGTGCTCCATGTTTTTTTTTTTTAAAATACACAAATGTCCTTATGGACACTAGGACAGGGGTGTCAAACTCTGGTCCTGGAGGGCCGCAGCGCTGCAGAATTTAGATGCAACCCTAATTAAACACACCTGATCCAACTAATCAAGTCCTTCAGGCTTAATTGAAAATTGCATAGTATGTGTGTTGGAGCAAGGTTGGAACAAAACTCTGCAGGGCTGCAGGAACTGAGTTTGACACCCCTGCACTAGGACCAAGACCGTGCACTGCGATTTTCGAAGATCGCTGATCCTTCCCCATTCTAACAATTACAATAGTGTTTCAGCGCTACGCGCTTGAACCTCTAAGAATACCCTGCTTTGTTTACAGACCATTGAAGGCTGCAGGTGAGATAGCCATTGAGATCCCCACCAAGGCTTGCGCAGGACAGGCGAACTCTATTGCATCTTTGGAGCATGTCCAGGTGGAGGTCAGCATTGAGTACACAAGGAGAGGAGACCTCCACATCACACTGACGTCTCCATCAGGTAAAAAAAAAACATTTAAACACACTACCATGTGCACATTTGGGAATGAGAACACTGATTTTTGGGTTTGTCTCATTAGGTACCACTACAGTCCTCCTGGCGGAGAGAGAGAGGGACACGTCATCCAATGGTTTCCGAAACTGGGCTTTCATGTCTGTGCACACCTGGGGAGAAAACCCCACCGGGACTTGGACACTGAAGATTACAGATACGGTATATACCAGCATCTCTGCAAACAGAGGTCAAATGCACATGAAGTGCCTGCTAATCACAATCCATTTTCTTCTTTCTTTGGCTTGCAGTCTGGACGGATGGAGAATGAGGGTCAGATTATCAGCTGGAAGCTGATTTTGCACGGGACGTCTGAGAAGCCAGAGCACATGAAGAAGGCGAGGATTTATACACCCTACAATGCCGTTCAAAACGATCGCAGAGGAGTGGAACCGATGGAAGACATGATCAAGGTTAGAACAGGGGCCAAACTTAGGTGCTGCCAAAGTACAAATTATACAGTGACTGTGGAGGAAATTTCTTCTTCCATTTTTAGTCCACAGTCTGTTGGACACTGAGGACAACTGAGGGACTCATATGCAACTATTACAGAAGGTTCAAACACTCACTGACGCCTCAGAAGGAAACACAATGTATTAAGAGCTAGGGGGTGAAAACTTTTGAAATTTTAAGATGAGGGTGAATTTAATTTATTTGGCCTTCTAGGAAACATGTAAGTATCTTCTGTAGCTTCTAAAGGGCAGTACTAAATGAAAATAAATATTGAATTTATGTAAAATAAGAAAAATGTACACATCTTCATTCTGTTCAAAAGTTTTCATCCCCGGATCTTAATGCATTGTTTTTTCTTCTGAAGCATAAGTGAGCATTTGAACCTTCTGTAATAGTTACATATGAGTCCTTCAGTTGTATTATCTCTCTTATTTTGGTCAAATAATGAACATTTTGCAGATTCTGCAAGGTGTATTTACCTTTTCTGTTTTACGACCTGTTGTAAATAAGTGTCATGCAATTCTTCCAGTCTTACCTCAACTTCCTCTTTCTCTAACCAGCAGGAAGCTCCGACTCCAGCTCACAAACCTGAAATTTCAAGTCCAGTGGTCCCAGACTCACTCCCATCCACTGCTTCCATCAGTGTCCCTGAAGAAAATCCAAAATCTCCAGGCTCCTCCAATGGCAATCTGGCCCTGCTGCGCCTCCTCCAGTCAGCCTTCAACAGGCAAACCCCGGCAGTTCCTCAGCACGCCCTAGTAGTTCCTCCATCACCTCCCAAGACCTTTCAGCCCGAGAGGATCCCCCCGCAGAAGCTGTATCAGGCCCTCGACCAGCTAAACCGCTACAGGGGCTCAGAGAACGGCCTGTTCAGTGACTACAGCGACAACTTCTACAGAGCCCAACCGTACAGGCACAGAGACGACCGACTGCTGCAGGCGCTGTTTGACATGCTCGGAGACGACCAGCAGTGAGACAAGAAGAGGGAAAGACAGGAAGAGTAGGTAAAAGAAGCTGGATGCCCTGCTGAAAAGACCAGCTTAGGGTTCCCATGGTGTTAAACTGGTCTTGGTGGTTAAACTACATCTAAAACTAGCTGCTACGCTAGTCTTTTCAGCAGGGCGAAGGGGCAAGAAAGGAAGTAAGCTGGTACGTAGAAGAACTTGACACGACTAGAGTTGATGGGATGAAATAAGATGCGTTTTGTTCTCTTCCAGACAAGCTTGTTTTTATCTGCACATGTAGTTATCAACTATAAGCATTCTACGGCCTGTGTCTGTCAGTGTGAGTGTTTGTATATCTGTGGTGAACAGCCAGCTGTATTTATCCCTCAGTTTTGAACCAGGTTGCTAAGATTTAAAACCAATGACAGGACCAATTATGGCGTCTCGTGCCCTTTGCCCTCTTGATGATTTTTCTCATGTTGCCTTCACTGCCACCAACTTCTGCATGCTATAAAGCGTTTACATTAGGATGTTATGAGAATATTCTATTATGAAGACGATGATTGTAAATTGTAGCAATTTGTGAAAGTGTCAATCTTCGCAGAATCAGTCCGACTTTAAAGAGACAGTTCACCTAAAAATGAAAAATCCCTCATGTCTTTCTAAACCTGTATGTGTTTCTTTTTCTGCTGAACACTAAAGAAGATATTTTGAAAAATGTTGGAAACCAAACAGTTTTGGGTCCCATTGACTTCTGTAGTCTAAATGGCAACATTTTTTAAAACGAAAGTCATACAGGTTTGGAATGATGTTAAAGTAAGTAAATGTATTTTTCATTTTTGAGTGGTCTGTCCCTTTAAGTTGATGTGAAATCAAATCTGACCTGATTTATTTTCTCAATTCGTGAGTGCACGTTATTCCAAATAAATGTTTGTCTTAATATTTTAACAAAATATGACTTGCTCTCAGCCTTTAAAATGACTTGCCTGTTTGACTGATGTCAAAAAATTCTTTTCATTTTCAGTGGTTTGTAACACCCACTTTTCACAATTCAAATAGATACTTAAAATAGTGTGTTATTCTAGAGCAGGGTTTCCCAACTGGGGTTTGTGGACCTCTAGAGGTCAATGATGGAACTACAGGGAGTCTGTGAGATACCAATGCCAAATGAAAGGTGAACTAAGGTACTTTATATGTAGAGAAAATTGCACTTAAAATGATGTATACTCACTGTTTTATTCTAAACTGGCTAAGATGATATTGATTACAATTAGTGCTGTTAAATCGATTAATCGTGATTAAATGCATCCAGAATAAAAGTTTGTTTACATATGTGCGTGTGCATATTTATATGTATATATAAATATATAAACATACATGGATATATTTGAGAAATAAATGTAACATATATTTATATTTATATATAATATAAATCAAATAGAAATATGAATACATATATACATGCAAATATTTCTTAAATATATACATGTACATTTGTGTATTTATATATACATATAAACACATATAAGCACATGCACATATATTATGTAAACACAGACTTTTATTTTGGATGCGATTAATCGCGATTAATCGATTTGACAGCACTAATTGCAATAGTTAATATATGTATTTGATAGTTAAGGTAATAATTATGTATTGTAGATTAACAGTGTTTGTCTAAAATTCTGTAAGAAGAAATTACAGCTTCATCTTAATTTGCTACAAGGTTAATATTAACTAAAACTAAACCACTGAAAGACATTATTCGTTATTTCAACCAAAGACCTTTTTATTACTTAAAATAAGAAATTTTAACTGTAATTAAATAGATGAAAACAAAGATATTTTTCTTTGATTTCAGCTGGCAACATTTCTCATTTTCATTTAGTTTAAATTGAAGCACTGAAATAACTAAAACAAACTAAACTAAAACTAATAAATAAAAATGAAAAAAAAAAAACATGAATAAAAATGACAAACACAACAAAATAACTAAGACTTTCAAAATAATGTAAAAACTTTAAAGTATATATATAAAAATGAATATAACAATCAGTGATACTAAAATAACACTGTTTTGCTCACAATTAGTGCTGTCAAATCGATTAATCATGATTAATCGCATACAAACTGAAAGTTTGTGTTTACATAATATATGTGCATATGTTTATTTGTTTGTATTCATATATGAATACACAAACATACATGTGTACTTTTATTTAGGATGTGATTAATTGCGATTAATCGATTTAACAGCACTACTAACAATATATTTTTATTTTATTAAATTCAATCATTTTTAATTTATTTTTTGTTTATTCCAAACATAGTCCAAAAAATTTTAAAAATGAGGAAAATGATCAGTTATAAATAGAAAAATTTGTCATTTAATTAGTGTTGTCAAATGATTAATCACGATTAATCGCATCTGTGTATATACTGTGTATATTTATTATTAATATATAATATATTTATTATTAATATATAATATATATAATATATAATTTTGAAAATATTTACATGTATTTACATGTATATATTTATATTCATATAATTGATATTATATACATATAAATATTTTTAATATATAAACAACATTTTTCTTAAATATATGTACATTCACGTATGTGTATTTATATATACATAAATACGCACAGTACACACACATATTATGTAAACAAAAACTTTTATTTTGGATGCGATTAATCGCAGCACTACACTAAATGTATATCTAGTATTATTAGTAAATATTTGAAGAAGTTAAACATTACTTAACATCTCAGGTAATTCCAGTAAACAATTTAGGTTATTTTAGGTGGTTTAGCTGACAAAAAAGCCCTGGGAAACCCTGTGTATAGACTTAAAGGACATCGGTAACACCTGGTTCCACTACTGAGTGCTTATATTTCACCGTAACGCTCAGGATGACAGTGTTTAGAAAACTATCGTTCAGTAAACTGTAGAATACCGAGGACATATACCTGTGGGACACCTTGAAGCCTACATCTCTCTGCCCTTTTTTTGCACAACTTTTACCATGTACCTCTCCCCTGCTCTCTCTAGAAACACGTGCTTTGAAAATAATAATCTCTAAATAGCTCATAATATAGAAATAATTATGATTTTAGCACTCATAAAAAAGAGAATTGTACATCCCAGGAAACTATGTATCAACTGATTTTATATTCAAAATTCATAAAACAAAGATAAAGTTTTATTTTTCTAAGAGTTCATAGTTTATGAGAGTTAAGAGAAGTAATATCTATATAGAACCCTAATATATTATATCGCCATTTACCTCATAAGCCTAAATCGCAATTCTGTCTCTTATGTGATGTTGTACTTTTAACCTGATTTCCAATAAACTCTATCCAGCTGTTGTGATGATGCTCTGAAAGGGATTGTCTGTGATTTGCATTTGTAAAACAGGCTTGAATGTTCCTGCTCTGTTCTATTTACAGGTTATCCGATGTTAAATTAACTAAGTTTGAGTGCAAAACGTAAATTAGAAACCACATTTATGTTTGTATTTTTTAAACATATAATCTGAAATTACTGGAAATACCAGTTTGTAAAAAGAAATGACTTAATAAATGTTTGTCATGGTTCAGCACATACTTTTATTTATTTATTTATTTTTAGAGCAGCCTTAGTGTACTATGAACTGTACAGTTTTAATGACTTTTATCGTAATAAACTAAACGGTAACATTGCAAGCAAACATGTTTTCATATATGTGTATATTTAAAGTTTTGGATGCATGTTGGAGTGCAGAAGAGCTTTCTTTCTTTAACACACACATGTGGAGAAAGAAAGTTAATAGGCTACTTCATTTCCTGCTTTATTAATAATGCAAACATCTCTGGCTTGTGAGAGCTTTATGTAACAGCTATTCCTCATGCATGTCCAAATATTTCCTCAATATACTGTAAACTGGCCTATATATATTCTTGCTTGAGGACATGCTATAACCTATTTGCATGAAATCAGTAAATTACGGTGGTAATTAAAGAACAAGTCACCGCCTGAACAGTTCTAGTGGTAATTACAAAAATTAAAACGTCAAATCAATCAAGTGAACACTTAGATAGGCAAAAAAAGCTTTTGTATTTGTACTCTAAATGTGCCGATGCATGTGAGAATTTGGTTATGTTTTAGTTTAATATTCTCACAGCTCGATTTACAAGACATGTTTAGTATGTCATAGAGAGACATAGCGCCATCTTGTGTACACTAAAAAGAGCAAAGTTCAGGGACATATAAATAGATGTTTCATTATACATAGTAGATGTTTTATGTATATATGTATATAGTTTTCATAAGAAAAAAATGAATATATTTATATATAATATATTCATCTTTCCCAATAGAGTGTTTTCACGACGGGTCATCAATGACGCACTGAATCAAAACAAGGCCACTGAGCCAAACAAAACTCGTTTTATGCTTATTATTGCTGCTGAAAATGATCAATTATTGTCGTGTTTTGGACTGTACTAATCGGTCAGATCAGGAAAAACATTTGGGGTACTACAGACTGCCAAAAGTTATAACAAATCAAGGAGAAGAGTTCAAAAAACTGTCTGAGGAACAAAAGGCGTTTATGGTTGACCAAACTGAACCAGGATTTCCAAGGCAAGAATTCGTGTTTGTTCTTATCATTTCCGGTCAGGTAGGTAAAATATTAATCTAATATCTATATTGCTAGTACGTATCTTTACCACCTGTTAATTTAAGTGTGTCAAAATATCGCACCATTTCCTGCTTACTAAGTCCTTCTCTATAATTTAGCAGCTTCCACACGTTTTTTCTGTGGTTTAGACGGTGCAAATGATCAGAAAAACATATTCAATAGTACATTAAGAATGCAATCAATGCTGTTGTTTACATTCGAGTATATCCAATAACTAAAGTAAATAAGCAAACCGTGATCTAAATGCAAAGTTGCAAACCCTCTATAGACCTTTTTCCTGAGTAAAAAATGGGCACTGCCATTACAAATTCTAACTTCCGACTGGATGCTCTTCTATTCCAGTCTCCATAGGAACCCATTCAGATAGGCCCATCTGTTTTTAATGCAGCTAACGTCGGCAGCTTCGTGTCTACACACTCATTAAACTTTGAGGAGTGTGGCACGGACAAATGACGGTCATTGCCACACTGCAAAGTGATGGTGCTATGGAGCTATGTGCTTTTTAAAGGGGTCTTCGGATGCCCATTTTCCACAAGCTGATAAGATTCTTTAGGGTCTTAATAAAAAGTCTATAATATACTTTGGTTAAAAATTCTCAGTGGTTGTGTAAAACAACACCCTTTTTACCTTGCCAAAATCAGCTCTGCAAAGTCAGCCCATTCTCGTTGAGGCTGCTTTAAATGCAAACGAGCTCTGCTCGCCCCGCCCCTCTCTTCTCTCTGTGGAGTGACAAGCCTGTTTACTTTAGCCGCATTTAGCCACTAAACTTGCTAACTAGCAAGTTATTAGGAAAGGCAATCGCAAAGATTCATTAAAAAACCCTTATACTCACTTCTGCTGTAAGTGAAGCTGGATCATAAATGATTTGCACGAACATATATGTAGATCGGGAGGCGCGTTCCCTTCACAAACAAATGTAATCCACTGCATCTTCAGCAGTTCAGATGTCGGGAGTAAATGACGACCACTATGTTCATTATTACATTCAGCAACACAACACCTCAATCGTTCAATTCTTGTCTAAGTTACATCCCTGCTCCGGCATCAAAACATGGAGGTTGTTACAACTGATCTTAGGTAAGACGCTAATGTCAATCAACTATTGTGGGAGCGGCCTGTGAGGGTGTGACGCAACAATAACAGGCATCTGAGAATGGCTCAAATTGAAAAAGGGGATATTATTTTTACAGATTAATTAAAAACCACTGCATGGATTTTTATCATTATAGGGTAGATTTGTACATACACTGGCAACACACATTAATGTTCAAACAGCATGTAAAAGTGAACTTTGCATCCGATGACCCCTTTAACAACATTTTAATAGGCTCTGACATTTAGCATTAGATTATCAACTCAGATTATATGATAATTTGGCTAGAAACAATGAAGACAGGAAATGCAAAACATCCTTCTGGTTAAGAGTTAGGCGTGACTTGGAAATTGGATGCAAAATTTACTTTTTCCATAGTGTTTGCATATAAATGTGTCTTAGCAGTGTGTGTACACAACTGCTCAACAATGATAAAATATCCATTTACTGCTTTTTTTACTTACTGAAAAACCTAAAGCAGTTTTGATTTTATGAGCAGTATGATGTTATACTGCTTCGGCTCCACCCACGACCGCTGATGGACTGTCCCTTCTTAGCATATTCCCGCCCTTAGCCAGTTGCGCGCTGTCCGCCATTTTCTCCGCACTTAAGCATCTGTAGCGACAATAGTGTCTCGTAAGAAAAGCAGTTGTTTAGTAGTTTAAAGTGAAACATAAAGTGAACATAAGAGTCTTCATTTTCTCCTGACACACAGTGGATTCGTTTTGTTTTTGATGATAATGCACCACCGAATACACAAACAACAGAAGACAGGGGTGGGGTGAGCAGAGCTCATTAGCATTTAAAGAGACAGGCACCAAAACGGATTGCTGTGAATAGAGCTGTGGCAAGGTAAAAAGAAGGCAAAAAAAAGGTGTGACCATTGAGGAATTTTAGCCAAAGTATGTTGTTGACATTTCATGAAGACTTTAAAGAATCATGGACATTTTGTAAATGAACATCTGATGTCCTCTTTAACATATTGTACTTTTTAAGATAATGTTGAGAAACAGGTTACAATTACACTCTCTCTTCATTTCTCTGAGTTTCTTTTCCTCCTCTCGCTGGAATCAACTGTCCTCTTGGAGTTTATTCGGCCCGGATTCCCTCCAAATCTGGCTGCTTTGGATGACAGCCAGAGAAACAGATTCCACCGCTCAGATGATGAGAAAGAAGCACAGGCACTGTGTGAGAGAACCAGCAGAGAGGACAGAAAATAAAGAACAGGAAAAGTAGAGTTAAGAGTGGGAAAATGAAAAGAAAACATTATATTAAAATTGATGGAATAGGTGCGAATTTCAGAGACTTGGTGGGGATGAGAGATAAGAGGGCTGAAATGAACGAGGGAGGCCAGGGAAATCTCTCTCTCTCCCTATTTTACTGTAAATCTCATCTTCTACTTTGCATTCACAGGAAGCGTTTTGCATTTCTCTGGAATCATCAGAATGTTGTGGTATTCCGTTCGGTAATTCCGTCCAGCCTGAGGTGAAGTGAAAGGTGTTTGGAAGCTATGAAAATATGCTGAGACTGGATTTGCAAGATTATGCAGCTCCACAACAACTGTATGCCAGGGAGTTTAAAATGAGTATTTCTCTCATACAGACAAATGTCTCAATAACCTGTGGAGTTTTTGCAAATACTCAAGAATGATTTTGTTAGAAAAATGCTTGAGGCAGCTCTTATTTAATTTGCTTGCTCAATGATCAAATCATATGGAGAGATGATGGACCGTTCATTAAAAGAAAAATATGTGTAGACTTTTTGAAGGAGGGATCATATTATATTGATGCCTTTTGGGACAGTTTTATTATTTTATTTTATTTTTTTTTATTTATGCATGCATGTATGTATGTATGTATGTATGTGTATATCATTTTTATAGAAAAAGGGACCATATTTAGAATATTTTGTTTATTTTATTTCATTTCATTTAAGGCTGTTATTAGGTAAACAGATGCCTTATGGGGCTGTATTTAGAATATTTTATATTATTTTATTTCATAGAAAGAGGGACCACAATATTATACAACTGTCTTTAGGGATGTTATTTTATTTTAGGGATTTTTTTTTATTATTATTATCTTAATGTGTATATATAGTTTTTATAGACGAAGGGATCACAATATTAATACAGATGCCTTTTGAAGCAGTATTTAGAAAATGTTAAATTTTTTTATTTTATTTCAAAAGACTGTAAATAGGGAAATGGGTGCCTTTTGGGGCAATATTTAGAATTGTATTATTTTATTTTATTTTATTTTATTTTACAGAAGGAAGGACCACAATGTTATTAACTGCCTTTTGTTTTTTTTTTTTTTTTTTTTTTTTTTTTTTTTTTGTTTTTTTTAATGGATGGATGCTTTTGGGCCAGTATTTAAAAAATATTATTTTATTTTATTTTATAGTAGGGAGCCCAATTATGCAAACACCATTTGGGATTTATTTATTTATGCATTTATTTATTTATGTATTTATTCATTTTTTTTTAATGTGTATACTTACTTTAATTTGTTTTTATAGATAAAGGGACCATAATATTAATACAGATGCCTTTTGAAGAAGATTTAGAAAATGTTACATTTTTTTATTTTATTTTAAAAGGCTGTTAATAGGGAAACGGATGCCTTTTTGGGGCAGTATTTTGAAATTTTTATTTTATCTTATAGAAGGAGGAACCACAATATTATACAACTGCTTTTTGGTATCTATCTATTCATTTATTTATTTAATTTTAATATGCTGTTAATTTAATTTAATTTTCTAGAAGAAAGGACCACAATATTATACAATCACCATTTGGGACATTTTATTTATTTATTTCATTATTTTATTTTATTATTTTATTTTATAGAAGGAGGGACCACAATATTATACAACTGCCTTTTGGGGCATAATTCATTTATTTAAGGACCCCACTGTATTATACAAATACAATTTGGGACTTTTTATTTATTTAATTTTATACATTTATTTGTTTGTATATAACTTACGTTACATTACAAATACATTTTGGGATATTATGTTCTCTTAATTTCTGCCTCAAGTCATTCATAAATATCTCATACTCCTTCTTGCATAAAAAAAGAGACCTGCCTCTGTTTTGAAACATGACACCAGCCACACCATCAGTGTCTGTTGGGAGATACGGCTCATGCATGACTGTTTGCATGTGATAAGGACCAATTCAGCTGGTGGCACTTTTATTTCCAGATGATGGTCAAACATTAACAGGCCTTGCCATTTCAATGCCTTTAAAATTCCGGAAATGACAGAGAGGAACTGACAGCAGGACAACAGCGTCACCTGTATACTTAAACAACTCCTCATGCGCTTCCTGAGAGACAGACTGTTTTGACATGGAGTTCTCCGTGTGTCCTCACATGGCACTTGCTGTGGACTCTGAGTGTGTTGACAGAGCAATGAATTAGTGTAAGAAGCACATTTGCACTCGCTTGATGGTTTTAGGCATCACTGACAGGCTTTTAACCATCAAAGCAGTTGTTCTCAATGGTGACTCAAAAAAAGGTTCACAGTGCTAGATAAAAATATTAAATATGTGCATAGCTATGATAGCAGAATAATGAGCATATTAGGTTTTTAAAAGGTGGAGAAGTGCTTTCCGTTGATGTTAAAGAGGGGGAAAAAAGAGAAAATTTCCTTAAAATGTACTCACCCTCAGACCATCCAAGATGTAATTGAGTATGTTTCTTCATCAGAACAGATTTGGAGAAATTTAGCATTACATCACTTGCTCACCAAGTGAATGGGTAAACCTATAGGCCTTCAGAATAATAGGTTTGTTTCTTATTATCCAAATTGCTTGTGGATTATTGTGATGATTTAATCACCTGTTTGGACATTGTGATGCCACCCATTCACTGCAGAGGATCCATTGGTGAGCAAGTGGGTGGAGTTTGCTTTATGTAAACACTAGTCTACTTTAATTATGCACTTCCCTTGTTTTAGAGAAACTCATAAAATGAGTTGACCATAGTGTTATGGTATCACATAAACTTTATGTTTTACGTCTATGCTTTTGAGCTTTGGTTTGTTTCTGTTTACCCTGGAACATTCATTTATGTACTCTGTGATTTTTTTTTAACCAGGTGCGTTTGTCTCACATTTTTTGGTCTCTGCTTGTGGACACAGACATGTGTCTTGATCCCACATGGAGTACTAAGGTCAAAAAATCCACAATCTAGCTCTGTAATCTAATGCCTGGCAGCTAAAGTAAGCAGAACGTGTTGAGGTGACTTCACACACACTCACACCCATTTTAACAATGTTAAATATCTGTTGACAAACACAAGCAAAGAAAAACAACACCAAGATGAAGATGTAATGCTCAGAGTTTATGTGTGCAGAGGTTTGTTTCATTTGAGAATCAGCTTTGTCTCAGATGTCTCTCTTAAAATATATTTAAATATCTAAATTTGTACGAAATTCCATAGATAGATCCCATAAATTTCACAGTGCACATGTGACCCAGGACTACAAAAAAAGGTTAATTTTTTTTTTTAAATTGAGATTTATACATCATCTAAAAGCTGAATAAATAAGCTTTCCATTGATGTATGGTTTCGTTGGCATAGGACAATATTTGGTCGAAATACAACTGTTTGAAAATATGGAATTTGAGGGTGCAAAAAAATAAAAATATTGAGAAAATCGCCTTTAAAGTTGTCCAAATGAAGCTCTTAGCAATGCATACTACTAAGCAAAAATTAGGTTTTGACATATTTACAAAAAGGAAATTTACAAATTGTCTTCATGGAGCATGATCTTTACTTAATATCCTAATGATTTTTGGCATAAAAGAAAAATCAATCATTTTGACCCATACAATGTATTTTTGGCTATTGCTACAAATATACCCATGCTACTTATGATTGGTTTTGTGGTCTGGGTCACATATCACAATTTGGTCACGAAGTGGTCACAATTTGGTCGGTTACCCGGATGTGCGGCCATATTGGCGATACTCTTATGTAAACAACAGCATGGATTGCACAGTTAATATACTACTGAATATGTTGTTCTGCTAATTTATGCTGTCTAAACCACTGAAAAAATGTGTGGATTAATCATACAGAAAAGGACTTAGCAAGCAGGAAAGGGCACAATATTTTGACAAACTTAAGTTAATAGGTGGTAACAATACATATGAACAGTATTAATTAAGATATTAGACTAATATTTCACCTGCCTGACGGGATAAGCACAAACACGAATGCTGTCAAGATTCTTTCCCTGAAAATCCTGTTTCAGTTTGGCCAACCACAAACGCCTTTTGTTCCTCAGACAGTTTTTTGCACTCTTCTCCTCGATTTGTTAAAACTTTTGGCAATCTATAGTACTCCAGATGTTTTTCCCAGTCCGACCGATTAGTGCAGACCAAAACATGACAATAATTGATCATTTTCAGCAGCAATAATCAGCAAAATATGTGAGTTTTGTTCAATCTAGTACCATTGTTTACATTCAATGCTGCCAAAATGGCCGATTGATAACGTGTTGTGAAAAATCTCTTCTAATTATGAATCTCATCAAGTTAGTGTTTCTAAGCATTTTACATTTATTAAAATAATAGCTTAACTAATGTTATATATATGTTAAATATAATTGAATGTTATATTTGGTAATACTGGCCTTGTTTATTTTTGTACTACAATTTTTTTCTCATCCAATATTTTGAAGAGACACTGCCTTCCTCACCCCTGTATGTAGAGAGAGAGAGAGAGAGAGAGAATTTAAATAAAAAAATAATTTAAATATTTAGAAATATTATGTTTTTTTTTACTGTAAATTCAGATTTATTATGTAAAATCTAAAATATTGTTGCCATATTTTTTTGGTAGCGTTCTGGCAACCACAGTTGTCAAATCAAGCTTTGAAATCTAAATTTCGAAGATTTTTTTGCAGCGTAAATGTTGATATATCTTCCAAAACTTTATTTTTTAAATTATTAGTTTTCTTTTTCTTACTCTTTGTGTAAATTCACAGGCTTGTTAGAGCAGAAGCTTTAGCCATGGTGTCATTCATTAATCATAGGTGACCAGAATAATTGCTTTAATCCTGTCTGTTCTTCATTGTGCTCCAGACCGGCATGAGGCCTCATGAAAAAGCAGCCCAGTCGTGCAGGATTCAGCCGCTGAAAACACCCTGCACCGAGCGTGTTAACGATGCCATGGAAATCAGAGGAAATGTAATCAGATGCGGTGACTTTAATGTGCCTGAATGTTTCCATTCCTCAGCCATTGTGCCACTGACAGATGCATCAGTGTGATGAGAAACCAGTTAACACCCACTTAATTAATACTCATGTGGTTCAGCTCAAAATCACTTTAAGAATGTTCCTTCTCAAACACATTTTATATAATCCCATTACTTTGTCTGTGTGGCCTTCTGGACCGACATGCATTGCAGGGCTGATTTTAAATGCTAAATAAACTAGTTTTTGATCAAGGGTGTGGCTGGCTTTTTTATGCAAGCCTAATCTCAAGGATTCACAGCGGCTTCCCTGCACCCAGCCTAAAACTACTGCACCACACCAAAACACTCTGCATAATCACTCCGTCCCAGAGTGTGAGGCACAGCAGGTGTGCATGCTGGGGGAAAATAGCAGCCAAACAAGTTTTACCGTGAAGCAGGCTTAAGAATAAACGGTTGACCTTTTCAGCTGACACTTTGGCCCAGTCCAGTCTATACATTTAGATCTGTAAAATGCCTGATTACGATTATGATTAATGCAATGGTTTGTTCACACCTGCCTGTACATGTAAAAAATACCCTGTCTATCAATCATGTCTGGAAACTGTTCCCTGTTCAAATTGTTCCTGCAGATTACTGTATGAGTGTTGTAACCATGGACCGACTGTGACTCAGGATGCAACTGGCTGATGACTGCAGTCTGTCACTGCTTACAAACAGTGAGACACGTACAATAATACACCTGTAGGCCGGACCTAACCGGCCAAACACTTGTTTGACACCTATATTGCTGTGTACACCTGGAATACTGTGGTAGAGACAAGGAGCGGTAAGTATGACAACTGGCAAACCAAATCTGACTCCAATCTTAGCAACGGTGGAAAAAACACTCCTTAAAACGTATAGTATTAATTAGTGTAATTTGTTTGTTTTTGTGTTCAATAATCTTTTAAATTACAGGCAGGGTGCAGAAGAAATGCAAACAAATTCATCAAGCCTCTAAACTCATTTTTAACAACAAAAAAAAAAATAATAATAATAAAAAAAAAAAAAAAATCCAGTATGTAGAAAGCACATAATGGCAATATAAACGGCATAATAAAAGCATAAAAAAATGCTTAAGTTAAATGAATACCTACTACAGAAAACTTACTGTAAGATTTAACAAAAAAAAAAAACAAAACAAAAAAATATTATATATATATATATATAATAAAAAAAGTCATGGTTATCCATAATAGAAAACTTACTGTAAGATTTAACAAAAAAAAAAAATATATATATATATATATATATATATATATATAATAAAAAATCATGGTTATCCATAATTAATCTGAAAATATCCAATATATAATATTTATAAGACTATTTGACAAGGTTGATTTTAATTTTGAATATCAGCAGGCAGGGTGCAGAAGAAATGCAAACAAATTCATCAAGCCTCTAAACTCATTTTTAACAAAGAAAAAAAAACTGCATAATTAAAACATAAAAAAATGCTTAAGTTAAATGAATACCTACTACAGAAAACTTACTGTAAGATTTAACAAAAAAAAAAAAAAAAAAAAAAAAAAATATATATATATATATATATATATATATATATATATATATATATTAGGGCTGTCAAACGATTAATCGCGATTAATCGCATACAAAATAAAAGTTTGAGTTTGTCTAATGTATGTGTGTGTACTGTGTGGAATTATTATGTTTATATAAATACACACAAACTAATGTGTATATTTAAGAGAAATATGTTTTTATGTACAAAATATTTTTATTTATAGATAATATAAATTATATAAAAATTATAATAAATACATATACTTGTAAATATTTCTTAAATATATACATGAATGTGTTTGTATTTATATATACATAATAATTACACACAGTACACACACATAAATTAGGCAAACTCAAACTTTTATTTTGTATGCGATTAATCATGATTAATCATTTGACAGCCCTAATATATATATATATATATAAAAAAATAAAAAATCATGGTTATCCATAATTAATCTGAAAATATCCAATATATAATATTTATATATTGACAAGGTTGATTTTAATTTTGAATATCAGCAGATTAACCATTTTAAGAAATGTATATTTTGAATATTTGTTAATTTATCAAATACAAAAGCTGAGAGGAAATAACAAGCACAAAGGAGCACAAGCTAATTATCATACAAACAGTATGATAACATAATGAGATAAAATTATAAGTAAAACCCTCTGGCCTAAAGTGTTCCAGAGTGAAAAGACCAAACAAGTCTAACAGTACAGAGCTGAAAGGGACTTACTTTTGCTCAGGTCCCTCCCTCTGTCCGCATTAGAGAGTATGTACGTATGTCAGACGTATGTCAGAGGGACTATGGTGGAGGGCTGGTAAAGATGATGGCAGCTCTCTGCGAAAATGGCACATATGGACTCAACTGTGGCCGAAAAAGCGACAGAATATCAGTTTTACATGTCAAACTGACAGAATCAGCTTTTAAAGCGCTGGAAAACTACCAAAACTGTAAGGTGAGTGTTTGAAAACTTACATTTTTATAGAGAAAGCGACAGCTTGCTCGCCCAAAAGACATTAGATCTATCAAAAATGATGTTTTATTCCTTTCTAAACAATGCAACATCTCTTAAAAGTTACTAAACGTTTTTATTTGGCGGTCGTCCTTGTAGAATTCATGCGAAAAGGTTTTTAATAAAGGAAAAAAAGACTCTAGGGAGTGAACATTATGCCAACACACCATTACCTGCTATAAACTCTTTCCATGTAAATTCAACTCCAAAAACCACATTTGGTTAATGTTAATACGTTTATAAAGTCTCAATGATTGAAAGAGCTTAAATCAAAGGGATAAAAGCGAAAATGTTTTGTTTGTTTTATATTTAATGTGTTTTATCCTCGACTGATGAGCTACGATGCTAACGGTTTGAGGAAAACTTTCTTTACAAACCAAAAGCCTCGATTCACTTGTCTGTCAGTTCGAGCACTCGATCATTTTAGCACGTTTACAGTCTGTTTAACTTTAATATTTAGTGTTACATGCGGAAAAGCCTTTGGAATTGACGAAAATTAAAGTTTGGCGAGCTAGCTGATAGCATGGCTAATGTTACTAGCTGGCAGTCCTCCAACAATGATTAAGTTCATAAGTGTAGCGATATTTTTGTTGTTTGTTTTACATTTGTGATTCTAAATCCAAATAAACATGGTTTACAATCACAACATGACCAAATAACATCTAAGTTTGTTTAATTAACGTCTAAATATGGTTGCTTCGCTAGCTAGTTAGCTATGAAGACTCAAACACCTGAAGAGTTTAATGTGTTTTATTAAAAAATACCGTGTCGTTTTATGCTATAGTCTTAGTTTATCATATGCTAGGTGTCGATATTTATCCTAAAAGACAGGTTCTTGTTCCAAAAGGTGTATTTTTTTAATGTGTGATATGGTGACTAAGTGGGGAAACCCTTAACATTTGCTCAGTTATAGCGTTTTAATAGTGGACAGATCATCTTCTTTCCATGTCATTTTGATACAAGGTTTGCCACACCACAAAGTGTGTCTGTCATTTCCATTTATGTCATTCAAATAGTGAGTAGTACTATAATGTATGAGTTAGAATTGTAAAAGTGTTATGAATATATGAGAGATAAGGAAATTAATAAAACACAAAAACCCTCTGGGCATTTCTATCATTTCGAAAGGCTGAAAGAGTTTCTATAGGCTTGCTAGGAGAAATCAGGCAGCTTCAATGAAGAGCTGCATTGTCTGGATTTTTTTAAAGCTCTACGCTGCTCAAAGTGCTTACGAGGCAGTGTTTGACTTAAAGCTACAGCTGGCTCGTTGTAAAAAAAAAAAAAAAAAAAAAAAAGGAGAAAAAAACTATGCTGGGTTCATAGAGGTGGTTCATTCGATCCCCAAAAGGCCAAAACCTGGTAAACATTCAGACCCTAGATTTGCACTGGGTTGTGGATGATTGGACATTCACCAGTCCATCTAATTCAGTTCACCTGTGAAGTTAAAGTCTACCCGTTTTGTTTTGAATTTCTCATAAAAGAGTTAAGTTGAACCTTGAAGCCTGTTTGAGACTAAATTTAGCTTAGTAATCCATCAAGTTCCTGGCTGCTTTAGACTGGCACTGTTTGTCTTTGTTGATTAGGACTTGCAGTTTGGTTGACACTCAAAATGTTACAACACACCATCGTGGAGGCCAGATGAACGAGTCTTTAAGCTCCGAGCTCACGGACAAAGCACATGCCGTTCCATTGATATTATCTGGCACGATTATAGTATTTATTATATTTGAAATTCAGTTTAGTTTTTGAAATCTTAGATTTGTGTGCTTTTGACTTCTTGTATCTGAAAAGTAATTTTACCACCTCAACTTAAACATATTTAACTTAGCAAATTTAGCTCTATTTTAAATAGTTTTAATTTTGTTTAAAGCACATGGCGTTCAGTTGATGTTATCTAGCATGAAAGCATTCGAAAAATGTTACGACGAAATATTAAAGGGCCGCAGACGCACATTACAATCGTGTTGTGTATTAAGTGTCACGTTGGTGTAAAGTATGTAGTGATCATATCCTGCAGGGCTTAGCGTCCTCCTATATTAATCGGATAGTAGTAAGGATTACTTACTACTTCATCCGTAACATACCTGCCTTACCTTTGGCATAATATTCGCTTAATGTTCTTAAAGTGTTTATAATTTAATGTTCAGTATCTGGTATGTACAGCACATATTGTCATGTTCCAGATCTGTTTGTCTTCCAGCTAGCGTTCTTAGCTGAGCTCGTGGTTAATCATTATTCATCTTTCCACAATGGGACAAGACAGTTGGAGCAAAGACAGGGAATGTGTGAACCTCAGTGATGATCCTGGAGCTGTGCCTTACTTTCTGATGGCTCTAAATGATCTTTAATTGCTAAAGTGTGTCTGTAGATGTATTATTTTATGTCTGATTCAATAAGGAAGCTAGTTTAGGCTGGTTTTGCTGCACGTTTTTTATAGGACATTGTGAAAACACCAAAAAATGATTGAAAATGTATTAAAATTACAATGAATTGCATTGCCTATCTATGTAATGCCTGGTGGTTACTATCCTAACTATGCATGGTTATATATAAAGTAAAATTTTATTATTTGCGTTTAGCATTTTGAACCTGTCAACATAGACACAACCTGTTTTTGAGAGTTGAAAACCTCTGGTTTAGGCTTCCAAATCATTAGACAGCTTAATCGTAGTTCTTCGTACTCCTGTGTAATGTGATCTGATCTAGTCTGTGTGCAAGTGTGCTTGGGGGGTGGGGGCTTGTGAAACTTATCTGGTTAAACAAGCCTTTGCAGATGGACGAGGTTTTGGGCAGTATTTGAATATAACCGAAGGTGTAAGGTTGCAGGAAAGTGAAGGGTTTGTGTGTGATGTGTTCAGATAAATTGGGCATTTTTGCCATTGATGACTGGGAAAAAATGCCCCCTGAATTCACTCGTACTCACAATTTACTGTATAAAATCATGACTGATAGTGATTCCTGTTCCAGTGGAAATGAAGGGTCAAATGCATTGCATTGTGGGATATAGTAATCCTTAGAGTGTGGTCTGATTGTAAACTGCACATTTTAGGCCTTTCTGGTATTCTATGCATGCAGAAAATGCACATACTGTAACTTTTTGCAGTATACACACTACATGCTGGAGAAATAGTATGCATGGTATGCCATTCTTGTATTATAGTTGCACTAATCTTGTTTATATGTGACCCTGGACCACAAAACCAGTCTTAAGTAGCAGGGGTATATTCGTAGCAATGGCCAAAAATACATTGTATGAGTCAAAATGATCAATTTCTCTTTTATGCCAAAAATCATTAGGATATTAAGATCATGTTCCATGATGATCAATTTCCTACCATAAATATATAAAAACTTAATTTGATTAGTCATTTGCATTGCTAAGAACTTAATTTGGACAACTTTAAAGGTGATTTCCTCTATTTTAATTAATTAAATTTTTTTTTTTTTTTTTTGTTATCCAGATTTTCAAATAGTTGTGTCTTGGCCAAATATTGTCCTAACAAACCATACATCAATGGGAAGCGTATTTACTCCGCTTTCAGATTATGTATAAATCTCAGTTTTAAAAAAATGTCCCTTATGACTGATTTTGTGGTCCAGGGTCACACATTTGATGTTTTTGGTCGATTAAATTACTTTTCCTTGTTTTGATGTTCAAACATTCTCATCTTTTCCAGAATGCACCGCCATCACAGGCGACGATACGTTTTCAGGGTCTTCAAGGGGTAAGTTGACTTCACACCACCTGTTAATATGAGTTTCACAGCGTTTGAATGAGTATCATCACTGAGCTACTCATCAAAGCACTCTATAATTGAACCTGGTGTCTTAATAGAGAGCCCTCAGCCTTCTGTGGTTTTATTGGGCAGCGCCTCACTTTTCCACTGTGAAAGCGCCTGTTTAACCTCTGACCCCGCGCACCATGCTGTAGTTTACTTCAGACGCCGTGTGACTATAAATACTGGGTCAGCGAGTAGGGTTCCGGTTTTACGCTCATGAATACTCTGTCTAAAGACATAGTGCGCTTAACTAGTATCTGTGCTGCAGTCGACATGTTATTACAAAGCTCTGACTGAGGTGACACAGTGAGTCTGTTTCAAAACCTATTGAGCGGGTATATAGGTAGCCATCGTCATCAATCAGCAGTGATGGATCATCATAGGTGATTCATTTAAAACACTACATGGGCGGCAGCTCACTGTCAGTCAAGCGCATCACAAATATTGCTGTTCGTGAGAACTGCACCAAAAACTTGACCAGTCCTAATGGCTGATTCCAGTGGAGTTTTGCATTAGCATTATGCTAAGCTAATAACCCTAAACACAAAATGCATATGTGACCTGGACCTCAAAACCAGTCTTAAGTAGCATGGGTATATTTGTAGCAATAGGCAACAATACATTGTATGGGTCAAAATGATCGATTTTTCTTTTATGCCAAAAATCATTAGGATATTAAGGAAAGATCATGTTCCATGAAGATACTTTGTAAACTTCTTACCGTAAATGTATCAAAACTTGCTAAGCATTTCATTTGGACAACTTTAAAGATGATTTTCTCAATATTTAGATTTTTTTGCACCCTCATATTTCAGATTTTCAAATAGTTGCATCTTAGCCAAATATTGTCTTATCCTTACAAATACATCAATGAAAAGCTTCTTTATTCAGCTTTCAGATGATGTATAAATCTCAATTTTAAAAAATTGTCCCTAATGACTGGTTTTGTGGTCCAGGGTCACAAAAATGAAATTATTGGCTGATTTGAGTTATTTTAGTATTATTTATGTAATATAGTAGTAGCTTTTATATTAATATATTTCTGTTTTTATTTTAAATTAGTTTTTTTGTCATTTTATTTGTTTTTACTTTGTTAAATATTATATATTTAGCTTTATTTGAAGTTTGTCATTTTTTTGGTATCTCAACTTTTTTTTTTTTTTTTTTTTTTTTTTTGAGTACCTCAAATTCAACTACTTGTCTTTACTGTTTTTTTTTTTTTTTTTTTTTTTTTTTAAATCTGATATTCAGCTTTATTTCAGCTTTACTTCAAACTATGAAAACGTTTAAATGGAGCATATTTCTTAAAATGATTAGTCTACTGTCTAGGTAGCTCACTTGTGTTTTGTTACGCTGATATTAATATATTTATATATTTTTGATGATTACCTCTGTTAACACTTAAATAATTACATTTTGTTTTATCTCTGCCCCTTCAGCGAATTAAAATCCCGACGACAGACGTTTCCGATGGCTCTCATAACTTCAACTTTTATCTGTCCAATTTTGGCAAAGACAATCCTCAAGGAAGCTTTGAGTGTATCCACCAGTACATATCTAGGTAAGAGCTAAGCAAGTTTCTTGTGCATCGAAATTATGGCTAATTTTGCTGTCATTTCTCATTTTTTTTAAATTGCTCTTTGTACGTGTTAGCTCTGGGGTCCCACATCTGTCCTCACTGGGAACGATTCAAGACAAAATCACAGTATGTGCCACCAATGACTCCTACCAGGTGACCAAAGAGCGCGTGACCAAAGCAGAGGAGGATAAAAGCAAAAACAGCACCAAATTCATCAGACCCGGAGGACCTTTCAGAGGTTTGATATTAATGCACTGTATTTTAACATGTTTAACATGCACACAAATGCAATCTGGTTACTGATATTTGGAGAGTACCCATTATAACATTTATCCAAAGTTAAAAATAACCCTAGGTTAACAGTTGCAGGTGTGAAAAGCTTTAGCATTTTCAGCATTTCCATTTAATTACCGGATGGTGTTTCAATCGAAACGTTTCTGTTTCAAAGAATCTTTCTACGCAACTGATGATTATCGGCACAGGATGGGGTTTTCTTTTCAGTTTCTTTTTTCATTTTCGTTTTAGATCGGAGTCTTATTAAATTTGCTCGTTTCTAGACTGAAATTGACTAATAAGTGTCATCTCGTGGTCTCAGATCTCCTCATATTTTTCACACTGACCTGTAATGCTCGGCCAATTCAGTTGTAACGTTCACATGACCGTGTGCGTTAAACCAATTGGAAGCTTTACGGAGAGTGATGTATGGATTAGGGTCAGGAGAAAAAGCAAGTAAAAAGTTCATCCTATTTATCTAAGTCGTGGCACAACCCATGTATCCGAGATTACCGATGTGCCCCACATAGAGATGTGTAGAAGTGGAAAGTGAAAGACTGAATCTTTCAGATCTATTGTCACCTGCTAAGGTTGTTAAAAGAAATCAGCATGAAGCTGCAACTCCAGAGACCGTTTTATCTCATCTTTTAAAAAGGTATCACTGTTAAGAAAAAAAAAAAAGAGAACCCTTGAGGGTTTTTAGAGTGGCTTTAACTAACACTCAGCTACAGCTCATTATATTTCGCCCCTGCCAGACAAAACCTGTCTCTCAGCACCTGTTCAGCTGTCACTCCCCTCTAGGGAGCCCCCATTCTCTGGACCACAGCTGGCTTCTACTGCAAAACTGGAAAAGTCAGTTTCACCCCCATCCCTCGGCGCTAAGCCGCAGGGGAGGAGTGATCGGCGTGCGTTTGCATTTTACACAGCAGAAGGAAGTGCAAGAAAGGGTTTGTGGCGTGAGGCTTTACAGCAGCTGGCTCTCAGGAAACCATGTTACACTTGTGAGTGAGTGTTTAATCTGAGTTCAAAATGGTGCAAATTTCACATATAACTCAGAGTTTAGATAATCTTCCAGTCTGCCATACATGTGTGATGGCCAAAGCTTATTAACCACTGACGCAAGAGTTTCACCTGCCTGGCAGGAGGTGAGACAGCGAAAATTTGCGTCTGGATGTCGTCCAGTCATCGGCACATGTTCAGGCAAACCAAGGGAGAGTTCGTAAGACATAGGAAGTAGGATGGTTAAAGAGTCACTACCCATAATCTTTTAAATAGCATTTGAGGAATTTCATAATAGGGGAAAGTTTTCTGTGACACTTAAAAAAGTATGTTCTTCAGTATTGTCTTGAGAATGTGCACTTTTGTTTTTATAGATCCTAATTTTATATTTAGTTTGTAGAGATGACCAAAGCATTGGTACAGTTTAAGCGCAACTCAGTTTGGTGTCAGTGCAGTCAATGTCTGACTACTGTGCCTGCTTTCAAATGTTCAAATGATTATTTTTGGATACTTAATAATAATAAAGCAGCACGTAACTAAAATTACTTGTGCAAGATTAAATTCACAACTTCGGTCTTGTATTTGTTGATTCTCTTCTGAGGTTTACAGTAGCGAAATGGTGCAAGCATGAGGTTTTGTAGGCAGCGTTAGACACCAATAGAAATTATATACCATCTGGATACTTGGTTTAGCATTAATCCTAATCTTGCATAGAATGGGATTGTATGTGTATTATCCCTTGACTACTTGGTTCACCACATATTATATGCAGTTGAGGTCAAAAGTTTACATACACCTTGCCAAATCTGTAAAATGTTCATTATTTTACCAAAATAAGAGGGATAATACAAAATGCGTTGTTTTTTTTTTTTTGTTTTTTTTGTTATTTAGTACTGACCTGAATAAGATATTTCACATAAGACGTTGTCATAGTTTACAAGAGAAAAGATCAGTTGAATTTATAAAAATGACCCTGTTTAAAGGTTTACATACACTTGATTCTTAATACTGTATTGTTACCTGAATGATCCACAATTTTTTTTTTTTTTTTTTTTTTTTTTTTTTTAAGTGATAGTGGTTCATGAGTCTCTTGTTTGACTGTTTATTCAGAAAAATCCTTCAGGCCCCACAAATTCTGTGGTTTTTCAGCATATTTTCATATGCAACCATTAAAGAAGTTTCAAACGCTCACTGATGTACTGATGCTTTTTGAATTTGAAGGTCAGGGTAAATTTAACTTATTTTGTCTTCTGGGAAATTTATAAATATCTTATGTAGCATCTAAAGGGCAGTGCTAAATGGGGAAAAAAATAGGATATTTAGGCAAAATGAGAAGAATGTACACATCTCCATTCTGTTCAAAAGTTCACCCCCAACTCTTAATGCATTGGGTTCCTTCTGGATTATCAGTGAGTGATTGAACCTTCTGCAGTGAGTCCCTCAGTTGTCCTCAGTGTGAAAAGATGGATCTCACAATCATAGTCATTGTTGAAAACGGTTCAAATACACAAAAAGGCTGAAAAACCAAAGAACTTGTGAGGCCTGTAGGAGTTTTCTGAAGAACAGCAGACAGTTTAAGTGTTCAGGAGAAACAAGGGACTCATTAACAACTATCACTAAAAAAAACAAAAAAAAAAAAAAAACAGCTATGGATCATTCAGGTAACAACACCTGTGGAAAATCTTATTCAAGTCCGTACTACATAAAAAACATGCATTTTGTATGTTCCCTCTTATTTTGGTAAAATAATTATTAAACATTTTACAGATCCTGCAAGGTGTATGTACACTTTTGACCTCAACTGTACCAAATTAAAGCACTAACTGCTCTGTTGTAACTGACCCATCTCCCTGTGAATGTTGTTTTGTCATAGACAAAAAAGTTCAGCACCGAAAACCTGCCCCGTCAGCCCCTGACCCGGTTCCAGAGAGGAAGCAGACTACTCCTCTCAACCCAGCCAACACCATCCGCAAGTGCCTTACCAACAACCCCGTATCGCAACGGCCATACCGGGACCGTGTAATTCACCTTCTGGCCCTGCGATCTTACAAGAAACTAGAGCTGCTTGGCAGACTGCAAAGAGACGGCGTAAGCCAGAAAGACCGCAACTCTCTGGGCTCTACACTACATCAGGTAAGATTGTGAAATGAAATCAGTTCACTTGTCAGAATTAAAGCAATTGAGCGCAGGCATAATGTTATATAATAAAGCACAAGTTTTAACAGAAGACTTGCTGTGCAAGTTTTTGAGGACTGTCATAATCATACATATTAGTTCACGATAGGTCACAGAGACTCGAAACATAGATAGCATCTAGTCACAGCTATAATCTACCTGCGGTCTACAGACTCTAGGCACTTTTGCAGAAGTGCTGTGTCACCACAAAGAGTTGCATTCACCTCCACTGAATGTCTAGCACGTGGCAAATTAGGCAACCGTTAATTAAACCTATTAAAGTAATTATGCACATGCATGCTGATGCTGATACTGAAGAGACCAGCAGACTTCATTTCAGTTAATATAAGGTCATACTGTTGACAGCCATTATATTTGAATGGCTTTTGTCATCAAAAGGGGTAGAAGTTGCGATTTCGGTTCTCCCCGGTAGTTTCAAAGGAGAAATATCACGGTTGTTGTTCTTTTCTATGAAGTCTAGAAGGAATTAATTCAGGCTTTAAAAAAGGAAGTATGAAGCGAGCTTCTTTCCTTCTTTGGAAATGCAGGAAGGACTGAGAATCTGAAACGGTCCCTCACTGGGTTGTAACGTAAGAAGTAACACTATATCCCTTTGCCTGACTGTCCATTTGCATTACTATTTATAGTGTTTGTGTATCTGCTGCTCTTAAGTATGCCGACTTAAACAAGTATTCAAAGTGTGCGTTCAGCCTCCTATTAAATGTGTATACGTAGTTTAGCTGCTAAAAATAAAATGACCATATACATAATTAAAAATACAAAACACAGTACTAATAATTAAATTTAACATGAAAAGTTTTATATTTCAAATCATGTTAGTTTAATACTTCGTTCAAATTTCAAGCTTGCCTTAGTAAGCACTACTTATTAAATTAACATAATTAAATTTAAAACCCATTTTAAGAGCCAATATTCTTCTTTTATTTTTTTTTAGCCATTTAAAAAATTAAAAGAGGTCCTTTTAAATAAATCTTCCTGTGTCATGTATTTAATCAGATGGGAAACCAATTAATGTAATATTTTCTGTTCCTTTAGGTGGCCAATCTAAACCCTAAGGATAACTCGTATTCGCTGAAGGATTTTATTTTCCGTGAGGTCCAGAGGGACTGGCCGGGCTACACGGAGGATGAACGGGTTCAGGTTGACAGGAACCTGGCACGGTAAGACTCACCGGTCACATGCAATTAAAAGAAGAATGACTCTTTAATTGAACATGAATCATTTTTGAGAACCAGTACAAGAGATCCCAAGGGTATTTGGCAAAGCTTAAATTAGTTCTTCTTTTTTTTTTTTCCCCTCCAACAGTAAATTGGGCTTGAATTCAGAGTCTGTAACTTCCAGCAGTCCAACCAAAGAGCCAACGTCCCCATTGGTAAGACACGTACATAGACTACATGCTTAAAGTTTTTTTATAATATAATATAATATAATAATTTTTTTAATATAATATAATATTCACATACAAAAATTTTTTTTGTCTCTCGCTTTTCAGAAACGCCAACCTGAGACTGACTTCATTGACCCTCTGATATCTAAGAAGCCCCGAATCTCTCATCTCAGTAACCGAGGACCCCCTTCCTCCTCAGGTCGTCATTCTTCAGAGACTGAGGACAAAAAATCCGCACCCACGGCTGCCTGCCCAGGGCCCTCTTTTCACCCTCCCCCTGTCACGGGCTCCAGTTCAAATTCCCCCAGTACGCCGGAGGGCCGGGGGTCTCAGGACCTTCCCCTGGACCAGAGCTCTATATGCGGGAACTCCTCGGAGAGCTACGCCCCCCGCAGCCACACGCCCAGCCCACCCAGCCAGCCAGTTTCCACAACGTCCCCCTCGTCCTTCTCCACCTGTACCGTCTCGACAACCACCATTACCTCTACCACTACCACCAGCAGCGGCCACCGCGTTTCTTCTGCCGCGTCTCCTACAGCCAGCCGTGATGTCAGTGGCAGCAAAAAGCCCAAGAAGTCCAAGAAGCACAAAGATAAAGAGAGGAAGCGAGAAGGAGAGCGGGAGAAGGAGAAGGATAAGGATAAGGACCGAAAGAGGGATAGAGAGCATCACAAGGAGGATCACTGCGATAAGGAAGCACAGCCCAGGAAGAAACACCGGAATGAGGCAGAACAAAAACACATTCCTGCCAACATCAGCCATGAATCGGACAGAGAAGGTTTGTTTTGAGGTCCTCCATTAACGTTATTGATGAATTTATTATTACAAAAATAAAAAATAAATAAATTATTAGCTTCATGCCAGCATTTGTAAAGATGTGTTAAGCTTGTTGTCAGACCTGATGAACAGATTTATGTTCCATTTGACTTTGGCCCTAGAACTTTAGTTTACAACAACATATTTGGCTTAATCCTTTCCTGAAGACACAAAGATCGTGTGTTACGTGTGCTTGTGAAAGGACAGATTTCCGTGTTTATGCATGACTGGTGTGTCTCTTTACAGCTGGCAAAGACAAGTCTGTCAACAGCACTGAACTTCCAGTCCCAACAAAGCCTGATTACATAGCGTGAGTGAACTTTGACTCCTTTATAGTGTCTCCTTCTGCATAAACGATAATAATATACTACCAGTCAAAAGATTTTTAATGTTTTTTTTTTATTTTTTATTTTTTTTAATAAGAATTCTTTTGCTCACCAAGCCTGTATTTCTTTAATCCAAAATACAGCAAAAGCAGTAATGTTGTGAAATATTTTTACTATTTAAAATAACTTTTCTATTTGAATATATTTTAAAATGTAATTTATTCCTGTGATCAAAGCTACATTTTCAGCATCATTACTCCAGTCTTGTGTCACATGATCCTTCAGGAATCATCCTAATATGCTGATTTGCTGTTCAAGAAACATTTATTATTATTATTATTATTATTATTAATATTAATATTTAAAACAGTTTTCAGGATTCTTTGATGAATAGAAAGATCTGAAAATCAGATCCGAAAATTATTTTTAAATCAAATTTAATTAATTTTTTAATTTTAATGAATTTTTGTTTAATTTTATTTATTGGGGTAATAAATGATAAAAGTTAATACCTTCTGGTGTACTTTTGATCAAATAAATTGCAGCCTTGGTGAGCAGAAGAGATTTAAAAAAAACATGAAAAATCTTACTGTTCAAAAACTTTTGATTGGTAGCAAACATTAAAATCTAAGTATATATTTAAATTTTATATATATATATATATAAAATACATACATATACATAAATACATAAATATAAATAAATACATAAAAAAAATATATATATATATATATATATATATATATATATATGTATATGTGTGTATGTATGTATGTATGTATGTATGTATGTATAGAAAGAATTGAGCATAAGACGTATTTAGAGTCTTAATGTCTTTTTATTGTTTTATTGCAGTAAATACACAGCGGTGATATCTATGGATCAGAGGCAGCACTATAAGGATGACTTCAATGCAGAATATGATGAGTATCGTATCCTTCATGCCCGCGTTGAGGGCGTTACTCGTCGTTTTACAAAACTGGATGCTCGGTGTCGACGACTGGCACCGGGAACTAAAGAGTACCAGGTAGGACAAGAAGATTTTTTTGTTCTTTGTATACTGTTCTCATTCTTATTCTGTATTAAAATCTGTATGTATTTCTGTATATATTTTCTTATATTTTAAATAGTAAGTGTTTGTCTTTTCTTTCCTAACAGGAAGTACATGAACAGGTGCTGCAAGAATATAAAAAAATTAAGCAAGTAAGTGTAACTGAGCATGTCTGACACATCTGGGACAACACAAGTAAACAAAAGTAATAGTATGCTAATTCACCCATTGTGTATGCTTTACAGCACAGCCCAAACTATTATGAAGAAAAACAGCGCTGCGAGTACCTGCACAACAAACTGGCCCACATCAAACGGCTCATCGCTGACTTCGACCAGCGGAGGGCGCAGTCCTGGCTGTAGGGCAGCACAGGACCAAGCAACCCCCTCGGCCAATCAGAGCGCTCGTCAGCCGGAGGACCATCTTTAGAGGAGTGTGGGGATCAAACAGCTCCTTATTTATTCTACTTACCGATTTCCCCACATATCTGGCCTTCTTTATCATGTTTTCTTCCTTATACATCCTGTCCCATACCTTTCATTCTTTACTTTTCTTATTTTTGAAGGACTTTTTGAAAGACAACAAAGAAAAAAAATTAAACTTCTTTGAATGCAAAAAGAAAGTTCGCAATGCAAAACCGTCTTGGGCCTTACAGCGCATATTTCTTGAAGCCTTTTGCACAGGGGTGATCGAGCCAGTACATGTGAAAAAGTGGCCATAAAAGAGGGCGTTTCCAAGAGCCTTGAGACTTCCTTTCTCCCGATGGCCCTGTTTTTTTTTTTTTTTTCTGAACAGCATCAGTATTCACACCCACAGTGCAAATGATGCCTTAAGGTATTAATACAGACATATCAATGTGGCGTCAGTGAGACTTACAAGCACCCGGGGCAGGGGGGAGAAATTATTATGACCTGATCACAGGTCCATCGCACATTCGTGGAAGGTGTGATCGATGTTTGTTTGTTTGTTTGTTTTTTTGTTTGTGTTTGTGTCTGTGAGTGAGAGAAAGTGGCGAGTGAAAATTGTCAGTGTTTTTGTTCATTCTTGGGAAGGACTGTGGGTCAGAAACTACAGGAAGAGAGGCTCTGGGACGAGGGTCGGATATAAACTATAAAAGAGGAAAAAAAAAAAACGGAAAACAAAAATCCCCCAAAAAAAAGCTGCTAATTTTTTTTCTTCTTCTTTGAGCAGCCAGAGCCTTCGGGATCAATCTGGCTCTTGTTACATGTTCTTAATTTGGGCCTGCTCTGTTTAAGAAAATCAGCGAACCATCTTGAAGGCAAAGGTGCTACTGATTTGTGAGGAAATGCATCGAGCAGAGGCAGGCCTGTTTATCCATTTCAAATGTATTCATTAATTATTACAAGTCTCAGAGCAGAGTTATTTATGAAATATGAATAGAATTATATATTTTTTGTTTAATTTTGAATTAAAAGGAATTGCTGGAATTTTGAGTATTGAAAAACTGATCAAATATGCAAAAAAGTCTTTATTTCACAATATCATTAGTGATAAACTTCTTAAAGATTAAGGGAAACGTTATGTTTACAAAACCTGTGTGGTAGGAAGTTTTGCCAAAAAAAGAGAAAATGATAAAAACGAAAACAAAAACGCTTTGGATCCTATAACGCGTTTCTCTGAGTGACATGACACTTTGTTATCTAAAAGGAGACGGTGGTCGAACACTTACAGTGTCTTGATATATTTATTTTCTTTGATCCTTGTTTAGGGAAAAGATCCAGAATGCAGCTTTGTGAATCAGCCTTGAAAATAACATTGCTTGCAATTATGCAAATTCTCACTGGATCAAATAGCTTCATGGTGGATTCTGATTGGCTAGTTGATTCTTGAGGCTTGCTGCATTGTATTTGCACATTTTAAGATGTCTTTTTGAGATCTGAAAACTATCTCTCTCCTCTTATGATCACAATTATTCCATTGTTAAAGGCTGGGAGGTGTTTCCTTTTGTTTTCCAGTGTTGTAAATTGAAATATATAAAAAACCTGAGTGAGCCATTCTCAAAATAACCATCGACGAATGTTCGTTTTCAGTATTTGGGGCGGCAGATGGCATCTTACTTTTTTTTTTAGGGGCTTATGTGTTATCAAACTCCCTGAGATGTTCTGTTTTGTGAGCTTCTGTTCATTTATAGACTGGACGCCGTGTCGGATGACAACCAAATACAAGTCGTGGTTATTTAACGGAGAACTTTAGCAGCACTTTACTTCGCAGACGCTTATTTCCTCAGCATTCAAATAGCCTCCACACTGAACCCTAAAGATTTGGGATGACACTAAGAAGTGTTGCTTGGAAAGGAGAATGTGCATCTACATATCAAACTCGCTATCGTTGTAATTCGGGTTGGGTGGGGAAGTATTTGGTGACGTGTGACCAACACCTGTTTTCTTTCCCTTTTGAAGAGACTGTGCCTCTGACACCACTAAAGAGAGATGTTAATGTTGGATAATAAGCCAAGAATCTCATAACACTGTCATCTCTTGTTTTAAAGGTGGGATGGGGGTTGTTTCAGACTGTAAGAGAATTCCTGACCTGTCCACCTAAAAATGTATTAAATCAGTTCAATAAAATGTGAACTTGACATTTATCTGCCTTGCTTTTGTACAGTTTATTAAAACAGTTCGAATTGATATTAACAGAACATATGACTGAAATATGTTACATTATAGTTCTTTTTTGATCAAGTAATTATAAAAAATGAGGTAAATGTTAGGTGCTTAATGTGTTTTTTGTGTATGTGTGTGTTCTGAGTCATTGAATCATTCACCCAGTCGTTAAAGAGTCTTTCACAATTAAAACAAGTATATAAAAAACCCTACAAATCGACAGAAAAGTACAGTATCATCAAGGTATAAATATAAGAAAACAACCCACCTTGTTTTTCAACCCAGAAGTGAGCCGTTTTCAGTGAATGTGCAAGACTTCCGGTTTGTTAGCCGTGTAGGCCTCATAGGGAAACAAGAAGAAACGCTAAAACTTGCACTACAAACCAGTGTGTTCATAATTAAGATAATACATTAAAATAGTATAGTAATTTACGAAAATTTACAGTATCAATATAAGCAAAACAAGCTGTTTTGTACAGCTAAAACAGCTGAAAGCTGACGCAGAAACCAAACCTATTAAACTTGGAAATGGCCGGGAAAACTAAGGTGGATCGCCTGTATAAATCCAACAACAATGTGTTTAAGGTATTTTATTGTGTACAACCACCATTTTTATAACGTAAGTTTCATTCAGAGCCGCTCCGGCTTCAAACACCTGTTTACGTTGAAGGGGGCGTATCGCTTCATAGAGCCAACCAATGAAATACGCGTTCACAGACCACACTCGAATCCTATTGGTTTGTTCCATCGTCAGTCTTTTCAGTCAAGAAAGCTGCATAGACAAAGAAAGATGAAAGAGAACGATTCATTCCCTTGAAAGATTAATTCGATAACCCAAATTCGTTCAAAAACACCAGTACCTCCAACCCATTTTGAGTTTAATCGAGGTGTGGTTAATTTTAATCCCGCCTCACTTTTAAAGGGTGTAAACCGACGGGAACTACATGAGTCACAAAACCAGGAAAAGAAGTGTTTCCTTTGACCACCCTTGAGTCGTGAAAAGCTGTTTGTTACTTCAAGAGCAATGGCAGAATTTGTTAAAGCGCAAATTAAGGGCGACAAAGTAGTTGTGTTTTTGAAGCCGTCCTGTCCTTACTGCGTCCTCGCCAAGAATGTTTTATCAAAGTATAAATTCAAAAGTGGACACTTGGAGTGGATTGACATTAGCGGACGCAGTGACGTGGGCAGCATACAAGACTATCTGCAACAGATTACAGGCGCTCGCACCGTGAGTAACTGTTACTCTTATATAGTAATATATTATATATGATTACATTTTTCTTATATTAGACCTGACCGTCAGTCGTTACGTCACACGTCCACAGTTACGTTAATTCTAAATATAGAGTGTAAAATGCAACTAATGTATGAATTTAAAACAAAACGTTTTTTAATCTTCCTCTAAGTTGATTTTGTTATTATGGTGGCAAATATAATTAGTTTGTTTTTACCTGCTTAGTCACACAAATGCTGAGTCACTAATAGCTGGACCAGCAGCTTTGACCCAGCCCATTCCAAATGTTTAGTCATGTGCTTTATTCTTTTGCCATGTCATTTATCACACTTATATACATCAATGTATTCTTCATGTATTCTTTGCAGGTTCCTCGCGTCTTCGTAGGGGAACAGTGTATTGGAGGAGGAAGTGATGTTGAGGGTCTGGACAGTTCTGGAAAGCTGAAAGGCATGTTGCAGGCAATTGGATCTCTGGAGTAAAGGTATACCTAACAGTCCTTTTTTATAAAATATTTAAAACAATATATACAGCGTAATTACACCAGTGGCTCTTAAGTGGTTTAGCTTCAGGGCCTAGATTTTACATTAGACAGTGGTCACAATATGGAAGCCTGTTTCTGCCACTAAGTAAAAAAAAAAAAAAAATTGCCCCTTTTATGCCAAAATTCAGACTTCTTTTTTCCTCAGAATTGCATGATGCAAACTCACAATTCTGACTTTTTCTTAGAATTGTGAGATATAAACTCGCAATTCTGACTTTTTTTCTGAGAATTGCATGATATAGCCTAAACTTGCAATTCTGAGTTATAAAGCCAGAATTGCGAGATGTAAACTCACAATTTTGATTTGTTTTTTTTTCGCAACTGCACATTTATGTCTCACAATTCTGATTTTTTTTCATGCAATTCTGACTTTGAGGTTGAAAAAAAAGACTATGTTCTCAGAACTGCTAGTTTATATCTCACAATTCTGAAAAAAGTCAGAATAAGTCAGAATTTAGAGTTTATGTCTTGCAATTCTGACTTTATAACTTGCAAGTGTGAGTTTAGGCCTATATCACGCAATTTTGACTTCATTTCTAAGAATTGCGAGTTTATATCTCACAATTCTAAGGAAAAGTCAGAATTGCGAGTTTGAATCTCACAATTCTGACTTTATAATTTGCAAGTGAGAGTTTAGGCCTATATCACGCAATTTTGACTTCATTTCTAAGAATTGCGAGTTTATATCTCACAATTCTCAGAAAAAAGTCAGAATGGCGAGATATAAATTGTTGGGTATTGCTACCAGTAAAGGTATACCTAACAGTCCTTTTTTATAAAATATTTAAAACAATATATACAGCACAATTACACCAGTGGCTCTTAAGTGGTTTAGCTTCAGGGCCCAAATCTTACATTAGACAGTGGTCACAATATGGAAGCCTGTTTCTGCCACCAAGTTAAAAAAAAAAAAAAAATTTGCCCCTTTTATGTCAAAATTCTGACTTTTTCTTAAAATTGTGAAATATAAACTCGCAATTCTGACTTTTTTTCTGAGAGTTGCATGATATAGCCTAAACTTGCAATTCTGAGTTATAAACCCAAAATTGTGAGATGTAAACTCACAATTTTGATTTGTTTTCTCGCAACTGCACATTTATGTCTCACAATTCTGATTATTTCATGCAATTCTGACTTTGAGGTTGAAAAAAAAAAGACTATGTTCTCAGAACTGCTAGTTGATATCTTACAATTTAACTTGAGTTTGAAAAAAGTCAGAATAAGTTAAGCCTATATCACGCAATTTTGACTTCATTTCTCAGAATTGCGAGTTTATATCTCACAATTCTCCGAAAAAAGTCAGAATTGCGAGATATACAGTAAGTTGTTGGGTATTGCTACAAATATACTCATGCTACTTATGACTGGTTTTGTGAACTACCTTTTTTTTTTTGTAAACTATACAATTTATTTATTTTTGTAAACTACCTTTATTTTATTTATTTTTATTTTTTATTCAGTGGCAGAAACGGACTTCCATTCCGCCATCCTAAAAATATGTATTTTACTCATAAATATAAAAAACTCTTTTTCTCTCAGCTGCCAGTAGTTTTTTTTTTTTTTCTTTTCATTTTAATTTTAGTTATTTGTCACTTGTATTAGCTTTTGGCAGCTAGATTAAATAAAATGCTTTTTTTTTTTTTTTATATTTCATATGATTTTAACATTTATTTCAGGTACACACTTTCAGTTAACTATAATAACCCTGTCTGGCTCATGTTGTCTGTTACTCTCATATAGTTTTCATCTACAGTATCATTGCTGTTCCCACTATCAGCGACTGTATTAGAACAGACCTGTGACCCATTTTTAGGTCATGACCCAACCGTTAAGAACCGCAGGTTTAGATTTAAGTCAAAGACTCTGAGAGCAAACATGCATCATGATGCAATCTGCTCGACCTTTCATTTTCAGTATAATGAATCATCTGTGAATTTTAACATCTTTTACGTTACTCAGCTGACTGGACTGACAAAGGTATACACAAAATTAGATAAAAATGCAAAACATTTTTGGTAACAATCATATTTACAAGATGATGCCTGTAAAAATTTTAAAAATTGAATGAAATGCTAGCTTACTGTGCAGTATATGTGAAAACTAAAATAAAACCAGTCATAAGGGTCAATTTTATGAAATTGAGATTTATACATCATCTGAAAACTGAATAAATAAGCTTTCCATTGATGTATAGTTTGTTAGGATAGGACAATATTTGGCCGAGATACACAATCTGGAATCTGAAGGTGAAAAAATATTGAGAAAATCGCCTTTAAAGTTGTCCAAATGAAGTTCTTAGCAATGCATATTACTAATCAAAAATTAAATGTTGATATTCATAATGTCCTTATGATCTTTACTTAATATCCTAAGGATTTTTGGCATAAAATAAAAATCTATAATTTTGACCCACACAATGTATTGTTGGCTGTTGATACAAATATACCCGTGCTGCTTATGTCTAAACATAAGTTATGGTTAAACGGTATGCTACTGTGTATGGTTACGATTAAAGTCACAGACTCTCAGAACATACAAGCATCCTTCTAAAATGTCTTTATTCAGCATGAGATGAGGGTCAACATAACTGGACTAGACTAAAGACAGCCAGAATCGGCTCTACGTCGACCATACCAACTGCACTAAGAGGCGATCCACATGCTGGATGCGTACTTTGTACGTTATTAGTTGAAATAAAAATCTCAGATGTACATGTTACAAAAATAGTTGCATCAAAGTCAAATTAATCTCATGGGGGAACAAAAATAAATATTTGAAATTTATTCAAGTCATATTGCCGGAGTAACCACTGAATTCAGAAAAAAGAAATCGCACCATGGCATAACATGGCTGACCATGAGAGTGACATATCAATCTCTGGAGAGAGTATAAGATCGACCCTACCCTGTTTAATACTTTGGGATTAATCCATCGCAGAGGAAGTTTATTGCACCAATCAGGCGTAATTGTTCATATAGAAGATATAGTATTATCCACATTGACGCACACGATCCACTGCAAGTCCAGGGAGAATTCACAGCTGTCCGCTTTATATCACAGGGTCAGAGGTCAAGGTTTGTGTGAATACAGTACATCCCCACCGTCAACCCAGGAGTCAAACAAAAGTCTCTTTCATCCTGTATTTAAATAAATCTCCAATTTGCATCCTCTGATTTTCGCCCTCCCTTCCGGTCCGCAGGGCGTCCAGAAGGGGTCACATGATGCTGCAGCGAGACTTGCGGATCTGACGTCTGCGTTGCTGGTACTCACTGAGCTCCTGCAGATAACCTCTGGAGGGCCAGCGCAGTCGTTCCACCTGCTCACGCTCCTCATCTGTCAAAGCATCACGGGACTCAAAAAATATAGTTACGGCATTCCCTTGTGCTGAATACCAATGATATCCGTCCATCTTGTTTTTCTGGGTGAAAATATTGTAATATGTGACCCTGGACCACAAAATCAGTCATAAGTGTAAATTTCTCGATATTGAGATGTATACATCATCTGAAAACTGAATAAATAAGATTTCTGTTGATGTATGGTTTGTTAGGAAAGGACAATATTTGGCCGAGATACAACTATTTGAAAATCTGAGGGTTCAAAAAAATCTAAATACTGCGAAAATCGCCTTTAAAGTTGTCCCAATGAAGTTCTTAGCAATGCATATTACTAATCAAAAATTAAGTTTTGATAAATTTACAGTGGAAAATTTACAAAATATCTTAATGGACCATGATCTTTACATAATATCCTAATGATTTTTGGCATAAAAGGAAAATCTATAAATTTGACCCATACAGTGTATTTTTGGCTATTGCTACAAATATACCCGTGCAACATAAGACTGGTTTTGTGGTCCAGGGTCACATATGTGTTTCTCACTGAGTGTATAAACAATGCATGAAGAAATTTGAAGTTTTTTTTCAAAAAGGATTGTTGGTGAAAAATATAATCTTTTCCTATCACAATTGCCTGTTCCATTTATTGACTCACAAATGCACAATTCATGAGGCGACACTTTATTTACTCTCCCAGTGCGTGTGCAAGGGCAGGACGTGCTAATTAGGTGTGATGATGATTCATTAGTTTCAAAAGTGACCTTACAGTTGCTCTCAGTGTTTCGTAATAAAGCTTTGACAGAAGCCGGTAGTGATTTGCATGGGCTTGTGTGCAGCACCAGCTGTTACAAGTGCTCTCAGGGCGTTGGGAACTGGCTTTTGTCACAGTTAGAGATGACTGTGTGTGCATGTGTTCTAATGCGCTTGAACATCCTTTCCAGGTGGTCAAGCGGATGGCTCACCTGATAGCTCCAGGAAGTCAGGCTTGTGACTGAAGATCAGGTAGTTATTGGCAATGAAATGGAGGAGCCAGACGTATAGCTGGTCAGCGTTGTGACACTGTGATGAGAGGTAGAGAGTTAGCATGAGATCAGATAGAATGTTAGGAACTGATAAACATGTTAGAAGTGTCACAAATGGTATTTTCGGGTAGCATACTACTGTACGCAAACTATTTTTTGTATGCATGGAAAAACCCTATGATTTAATACAGTGTTGTTATTGTTAAAGGGATAGTTCACCCAAAAATAAAAATTCTGTCATTAACTACTCACCCTCATGTCGTTCCAAACTTGTAAGACCTTCATTCATCTTCAGAACACAAATTAAAATATTTTTAATGAAATCCAAGAGCTTTCTAACCCTGCATAGACAGCAACGCAACTGACACGTTCAGGGCCCAAAAAGGTAGTAAAGACATTGTTAAAATAGTCCATGTGCCATCTGTGGTAATTTTCTGAAGCTATGAGAATACTTTTTGTGTGCGAAGAGAACAAAAAAATGACTTTATTCAACATTTTCTTTGACATGGGTTCATTAGGGTACCACAACGCATGTTTATGGTGCTTCTGGCGCAGGAACTGGCATCACATGGACTATTTTATCGATGCCAAAGCTCTTGGATTTCTTAAAAAACATATTGTGTTTCGAAGATGATTGAAGGTCTTACGGGCAGTGTTGGGGGCAATGCATTACAAGTAACGCGAGTTACGTAATCAGATTACTTTTTTCAACTATTTACTTTTTCAAATAATTAACACAAGTTACTTTTTCTTTTACTAATTATTGAGAGAAAAATGTTGAGAGAAATCAGGAGTAAGATGTTACTTAGGTTTTATAATAAATGTGAATTAATTCATTTCACAGAAAAACAGGTTCAATATTTCTGCAGTGAAATGCAACTCAGAATATGATGCAAACCTGCAATAATTAAATGGGTTACGTAATACAAATATCCTTTATGTATTTAATCCCATTTTATTAACCAGTTCGATGATTAATTTATTCACTGATTAATTCGATGATCCAATTCAACCCTACTAATAAGCAAAAATTACTCAAGATAAACTAACATATGTTCCTTTTTTTTTTTTATTGCAGAAGAGTTCTGCTGTACAGATGTGAATTTACTTTTCCTTCAGCCTGAGGCTTTTGGTGTGAAATATTTTTTATATTTGCCAAAAATAAAACTTTTTATATTAAAAACCACAACCAAACAAGCAAGCCCTGCCCAAATTTAAAAAATAACACAAAAGTAATGTAACATTACTTTCCACAACATGGAGCAACGCAATATTGTAATGCATTACTTTCAAAAGTAGCTTTTCCCAACACTGCTTATGGGTTTGGAACGACATGAGGGTGAGTAATTAATGATGTCATTTTCATTTTTCGGTGAACTATCCCTTTAACTAATTAAAAAATAATTTTCGATAATTGAAAAAAGTATAAAAAATACATGAAAAACTTAAATGAAAATTAGAAATTGCTTTGGCAACTGCCTGAGATAGATAAGTTTAAGCAGAAGTACTAAAATTACTATAACTAAAACTGAAATTTAAATTAAAGTTAAATATATAAGCAATAATAGGGGGAAAAAATATCAAAAGCACATAAAAATGAAAAAAAAAAAAAAAACTACATAATTACTAAAAATTAAAATAAAATTAAAATAAAAACAGCTAATTAATATATATATATATATATATATATTATAAATACAATGATCATATATAAATAATACTAAAATAATAATTATTGACAATACTTTTTATTTTTTAAATTATTAATAATAATCTTTTTAATTTTCTAATCATCAAAGAATCCTGAAAAACAGTTTCCACAGAAAATATTAAGCTATTTTCAACACTGATAATATTTATTTATTTTTTATTTTTTGGGCAGCAAATCATCACATTTGTACGATTTATGAAGCATCATGTGATATGAAGACTAGAGTAATGATGCTGAAAAATCAGCTTGGCCATCAAAAGAATATCTTGAAATATATTAAGAAAACGATTTTAATGCATGACATGGAGGCTTCCGCTAAGTGCATTAAAATCGTTTAATGCAAAGCTAGCCATGCATTATCCCAATTATACTATCATTTGCCAGCATAGAAAATGTAAAGCTGTTGATGTTTGCAGCGCAATATTTGACAAGACGGGTAAATATGACAGCTATTTTGGTCAGTTACGGCTCGTTATCCTTTAGCCTAATTAAGATAATTAAGATAATACATTATAATAATATGGCAAGACACACCAATTTACAATATCAAGCAGCACAATAAGCTGTTTTGTACAGCTAAAACTAGCTGGAGGTGGATGAGACTGAAAGCTAGACCCATGAAATGCAAAAATAAAAACTCACCTTTGCTCTCCTCAGTAAGCGAATCACGCTGATGCCCGTAGACGCTAGCTCTCGACTGGGCATGCTCTGAAGATACGCGCAGACGCACACCTCACACAGGTGCTGCAGACGTTTCACCTGGTACATCTCTGCGCAGACAAGCACGGCCATGGCCTGCAGCACACTGGCTGAACACACAGACACACAGCCCTGTCAATCACCTCCTGTTTCCCTCTTCATCAGCCTCAGTTCATATTCACCCACTGTCAATCAAGCTCAGTCTTTATTTGCGTCTTTTCTCTCAACAGTGTTGTTTAATGTCCTTGATATGAACGGGAAAGCATCCATCACATTGATTGACAGAATGAGTAAAGCAATCTGACATAGTAAACCTTCCTTCATTGTTTAATGATAAATACGACTTGAAGCACCACATGTCAATGTGCCTGAAACATCTGGATTAGATTGAGCTATACAGTGAATATAAAAGACCACTGTTAGGCACAACACAAAAGAACCCCTTCATTCTCACTGTATATTGTAAATATTAATATTATTACCTAATAAGAAAAAAAAAATGACTTTCACTACCGTTTTAATGTATGAAAGATTACAAGATTTTTTTTTTCAAAAGTACAAAAATTGACAAAATTCTTTCTATTGTAATCCTGCAAAATCAAAAAAAAAATCTCAGTTTTCACAAGAATTTTAAAAAGCACAACCGTTTTCAACGTTGACTGGTGTAATAATGCTGAAAATTCATCTTTGCATCACAGGAATAAATTACATTTTAAAATATAATAAAATAGAAATCAATTATTTTAAATTGTAATAATATTTCACAATATTACTTTTTACTGTATTTATTTTTGATCAAATAATACAGCTTTGGTGAGCATAAAAGACAAAAACATATACAAAATCTTACAGACTCCACACTTTTCTATGGAATTTATTCCTGTGATCAAAGCTAAATTTTCAGCATCATTACTCCAGTCTTCAGTGTCACATGATCCTTCAGAAATCATATGTTGATTTGCCTGTAAGAAACATTTATTATTATTATTATTATTATTATTATTATTATTATCAATATTTAAAACATTTGAGTACATTTTTTTCAGGATTATTTGATGAATAGAAAAAGATCCAAAGATCAGCATTTATCTGGAATAAAAAGCTTTTGTAATAATTTTTTAGGAAACAATTATAGAAATTAATACTTTTATTTAGCAAGAATGCTTGAAATTGATCAAATGTGATGATTAAGATATTTATAATGTTACAAAAGATTTCTAATTCAGATAAATGCTCTTCTTCTGAAATTTATATTCATCAAAGAAACCTGAACATTTCTACTCAGATGTTTTCAACATAATAATAATAAAAATGTTTTTTGAGCAGCAAATCAAAATATTAGAATGATTTCTTAAGGATCACGTGACCGGAGTAATGATGCTAAAAATTCATCTTTGAAATTACAGGAATAACATTTTAAAATATATTCAAATAGAAAAGAGTTATTTTAAATATTTTTTCTTACTGCTCAAAAACTAATTACAACTGATAGTGTATAACTATGAAATCAGGTCAGGTTAATGCAAATCCATGGAAAAGTTTCAGGTGAGACGTGTCTATTAGTTCTTTCTAATGCATCATTTGATTCACAGACATGGGTAATTCTCTTATAAGTTGTAGCTAGGTTAAGTCATATAATGAATCATATAGCATATTCTAGCACAGCTGAAACACTTTGACAAATCAGCATCCAGGACCTGAAATATCTATTTTATAAGAGGATTTGATGGGATAGTTCACCAAGAAAAAGAGTCATCGATTACTACATTTTTGTCCATACCCCTGCTTTAAAAACTTTAAATCCACACTCTCACCTGGACAGCAGGTGTCAGTGTAGAGGTACTCCAGGAAAGCTAAAAAGGTATCGGATGAGACTCCGTGGATTGGCACCACACGGCTTCGTGCCTCTGCGTACTTCCCGCTGAACATGGCAGCCATAACATCACAGCGGGCCACAAGCACGGCTCTGTGCGCTGGCAGCACGCTTCCTGAAAGCAGACGCACAGCTGACCTCTTAAAACACACTTACACCCATGGGGTCAAGCATTACAGAGGAGCTCTGACTCAAACACAAGCCCTTCCCTTGTACTCTCCACCTTTGAGCGCACTGAATCAATGCACCATTGTGTGCGCCTGTGTGTGTACATGTTCATGCACATGCAGGGTTAGCATTGACTCTTGCCTTGCACCATGAAGATGACATCAGAGTATAGAGGGGAATTGAAGAGGCTTCCCAGTGTCAAAGGACCTTGTTGAGAGCGGGTTGTGGGTGCGTCCCTGGAGGCCTGCAACCAGAACGAATCGACACTGCAGTGCACAGTCTGAGGCGATGAATACTGAGAAATCAGGTCAGCCATGCAAATCATTAGAAAAAGCTTTGCGCAGTTTAGTTCTACAGTCTTTGATAGCGATACCTTTTCTCTCCCAACAAACGAGCGTATCCTGTCCATCAGCTGGGCTACGGCCAAAGGGTTCTTCAGTTTTTCAGCAATGGCTTCCTCCAGGTATTCCCATTCCCAAGCCCCTGCAAAAGCAAACAAAATACACATCACTGACACGCACTGACCCATGAATGCATCCTGCTCGCACATGCATTAACTGGATGACCGCGGAGTAAATCTCGACCTTTTACACTGGCTGCTCAGATCTGCTGGAGTTTAACCAAACAGTTTAACCTCCAATGGAGGTGCAATCTTAAAGGAAAAGTTGACTTCCAGAACCAAAATTTACAGATAATTTACTCACCCCCTTGTCATCCAGAATGTTCACGTCTTTCTTTCTTCAGTCGTAAAGAAATTGTGTTTTTTGAGGAAAACATTTTGATTTTTCTCCATATAGTGGACTTCTATGGTGCCCCTGAGTTTGAACTACCAAAATGCAGCTTCAAAGGGCTCTAAATGATCCCAGCCACGGAAAAAGAGTCTTATCTAGCAAAAAGATCAGTTATTTTCTAAAAAACTGTACAATTTAAATACTTTTTAATCTCAAACGCTCGTCTTGTCTAGCTCTGCGTGAGTATTCTGGTTCATGACAGTTAGGGTGTCAAAAAACTCCCATCTCATTTTCTCCAACTTCAAAATTGTCCTACATCGCTGTTTTACATTTTTTTGTAAAAGCGTTTGATCTTCTTTGCACGTTCACTTTGCAGCGGTGTAGGACAAGAGGTTTTTCAACCTACCCCAACTGTCTTGAACCCGAATACACAGAGTTCACTCAGAGGCAGACAAGACGAGCGTTTGAAGTTAAAAAGTATATAAATTAGAAAATAACCGATCGTTTCGCTAGATAAGACCCTTCTTCCTGGGCTGGGATTGTTTAGAGCCCTTTGAAGCTACATTTAAACTACATTTTGGAAGTTCAAACTCAGGGGCACCATAGACGTCCACTATATGGAGAAAAATACTGAAATGTTTTCCATAAAAAACCACAGTTTCTTTAGGACTGAAAAAAGGAGACCTAAACATCTTGGATGGGGCTGAGTACATAATCTGTAATTTTTTGTTCTGGAAGTGAACTTCTCCTTTAAGTGGATGCCGGGTATTAAGGCTTGCATGGTTTAATATAACATAAATGATGTCTTTTACTGAAATACATAGCAGAAAACCCATAAAAGACTTGCGTTATTAAAAAAATCCATGTCATTTTATACATATTTTAGACTATGGAGGGTGCCATTATTTTCGATGACGTGAAGTGATTACACTTGGTCAGCTACTGGGCTGACTGCTATTTTTACCGCAACACAATTTGGAAAATAAAATGCTGGCAGGATGCCACATTGTGTGGCTTTTGGTTATATTTTCAGTGGAAGGGCAATAAGAGAAGTGATGTAAGTCTTCACTGCTTTCCTAGTGATAAGAAAAGGAGAAAAGAATGGGAAGATGCCTGTGGACGAATAAAACTTCCTAAAGACCTGTGTCTTTGTTCTCTCCACTTCAGCCCTGATGCCCTTGAGGCTTTTAGTAGACCACAGCTACTGAAAGAGCTTACAAACGGCAGAGACAAGAAACGTGTAAACAGGATGTAAACATGTTGACGCTTGTCATGACACCGCAGTCACTAAAAGAGTTTCTCAGCCTGGATTTCACTCAACTCCTTGTTGGGAAATTTGAAGGTAGGGCATTTGGTTTAAGCCTACGCTTATATCCATCACCACCTGTAAGCTCTTTCAGTAGCTGTGGTCATCGTATTAGTATTTTATTTTTCTGTTATTGTGGTAAAAATACCAACAGGTAGCCCCAGTAGCTCACGGAGCGCAACCATTTCACATCATTGAAGTAATGGTGCCCCCCATAGTACAAAATATGTATAAAACAATGTGGATTTTTTAAATAACATAAACCTTTTGCGTTTTACTAAATATTTCAGTAAGAGACATCATTTACGTTATATTTAGCCATGCAAGTCAATACCCGGGGTTCCCTTTAAAAATGAAGATTTCAATAGGCAGTTTTGAAATTGATGCCACAGAAGAACCACTCTGGGCAGAGCTGCCAGGTTTTCACCGATTTTCTGCCGGACTTTGCAACACTGATTCTGGGTTCCTAAAAGAACCTTTCAGTGAACAGTTCTTAAAAGAACCAGAAGAACATTTAAAAAAGAACATTTAAAAAATCTAAAGAACTTTATGTGGAATTTTAAAGGTTATTCATAGAACCATCAATGCCAATAAAGAACCCAGTGTACAGAGCTGGTGGATTCAGTTGCAACTTTAAAGAGATAGTTCACCCAAAAATGAAAATTCTGTCATTAATTACTCACCCTAATGTCGTTCCAAACCTGTAAGAATTTTGTTCGTCTTCAAAACAAATTAAGATATTTTTGATGAAATCAGAGAGCTTTCTGACCCTGCATAGACAGCACCAAAACTGTTCAAGGCCAAGAAAGGTAGTAAGGACATTGTTAAAATAGTCAAAATAAGTCGTTATTTTAGTTTTCTTTGTGCACAAAAAATATTCTTGTAGCTTCATAAAATTAAGGTTGAACCACTGATGTCACATGGACTATTTTAACAATGTCTGTACTACCTTTCTGGGCCTTGAATGTGTTAGATGCATTGCTTTCTATGCAGGGTCAGAAAGCTCTTGGATTTCATGAAAAATATCTTAATTTGTGTTCTGAAGATGAACGAAGGTCTTATGGGTTTGGAATGACATGAAGGTGAGTAATTAATGACAGAATTTAATTTTTGGATGAACTATCCCTTTAAAAACAAGGTTGTCTGAGATTTTTCTCAGCTTACTTTTCTCCATTAACTACTCCAGGATACAAAAACCCACAAATAAGGAGGCAGAACAGCTGTTGTCCACCAGAATCAAGTATTCTTGGTGACAGCTAAGAAAATAAAACCAATATTTAACTGGTGTTATTTCATAGTAAAGATAGTTTCCGCTGTTCTGTCACATAAAAATGTTCATCCGTCACAGTTGAGTTGATTCAATATTAACTCGGCCTCATTCATAAATCTGTCTAGACACAAACCGAGTGGGATTTGATCCGCAAGAAACCACGCGCAATGAGTTTCCGTGCATCATTTCCGTTAATGTAACGACCGCCCTTGGTTCATCGGGGGAAAATGGCCTCTTGAAAAATCACACTATATATCAGCAGCAGGGTGAGATGATCTCATCAGTATGGGCCTCACCTTCTCACCTTCTGAGCATGGCCTCACTCTGATAAATGAGTCTATAATATCCATTCCTGTTTCCTGGACTGTTAAAGCCCCATCTGAACACCTGATTGTGATGCATGTCCATTCCTCCAGCCTCCATTTTGCATCAGACGTCCCATAGAATGGGGAACAGGAGGTAATATACCCGGCTTCTGAGGAATGTTGTGGCGGGCTAATACAAGCATAGAATCACAATTGTGTACTTGGGTGAAAGTCACGAAAACATGTCCTGGATACACTTCACCCCAAAATCATTGTATTGTTTGTACTAAAGAGATAGTTCACCCAAAAATGAAAACTCTGTCATTAATTACTCACCCTCATGTCGTTCCAAACCCATAAGAGAACACAAATTAACATGTTTTTGATGAAATCTGAGAGCTTTCTGACCCTGCACAACTTTATTCAATAATTCTTCTCCTCGTCAGCCTCACGCCACTTTGGAAAGTCTTACAGGTTTGAAACATCCTGAGGGATTTTTGAGTGAACTATCTCTTTAAGATAATACTCTGTGACTTTATTTTCATGACAAAGGTGACCTTCCCTGATTAAAAAGCATTAAACTTACTACTAAAAGTATTTGTTAGGCCTAAAAAAGCTGTTTCGTTTTACATGGAGCACATTGTCTCATGACGGCCGCTATGCTGAGATCATATGGCCAGCTGAATACTATTTGCTTTATCTTGGTAACCTACGGTGGCCGAGAGAGCTCAACACGCTGCAACTTAAGAAAACACATGCAAACAGAAAAAAGCGACAACAAATTAAGAAAACATCTTCATCAGTTTGACAACACAGGCGCTGCAAATCCTCGCGACGCAAACACAAATACGGAAACGCGCTGCAAATTCTCACAACACAATCAAACACAGAAACGCGCTGCAAATAGCACGGACCACAACGGAAATGTTTCAGGGGGACCTCAAAAAGTGACGGACCCGGCTGAGACCTGATTATTATTATTTTATTTTATTTATTATTATGATTCCGTTTCATCATCGAACAAAAAAACAAGGCAACATTTCAAATTGCAAATTCAACTGCAAAAAAATAAATAAATAAATAACAGCATGGAGAAAACACCCAAAATGAACACAAACATACCAAAAGAAAGAAAGAAAGAAAGAAAGAAAGAAAAAGTAAATTCCAGGGCAGTTACATACATTTGAAAAGCTTTAAAATTTGTTTTGTTTTTATGAGCTTCTTATTTTGAGATCTCATAATTCAGAGGGTAATGAGATGGTTTCTTCTGACTTACTTTTAACTTGTGAATATAAAACTTTGCTAAGATAATTAAGAGATTCATAATATAAACCTGTTTATCAGAAAAAGAGGGGTTTTGAAAACAAAGTAAAATATCATGAAAATCTAAATTAAGGGGTTTGCTTAATTTCTTTGTTATGTCTATTTTAAAGCCAGTCCAAAATGAAATAGCATAAGGGCAATAGAAAAATAAATGTTCAATATCTAGACCTGATTATTTTGTTTAACATCCTGATCATAGATTCATTGGTCTTTTGGATATTATTGGACTAATCTGACGAATTACACACTTAACTGTGAAACGTTATTAACTTAATTGCAAATAAATAAATAAATACATGCAAATAAATATAACGTTCAAAGTTCACGAAAAAAAATGCAACGCTTTATTAATGGTTAAAATCAGGTCAAAATTCAGGTCTCAGCCGGGTCCGTCACTTTTTGAGGTCCCCCTGAAACATTTCCGTTGTGGTCCGTGCTATTTGCAGCGCGTTTCTGCGTTTGGTTGTGTTGTGAGAATTTGCAGCGCGTTTCCGTATTTGTGTTTGCGTTGCGAGGATTTGCAGCGCCTGTGTTGTCAAACTGATGAAGATGTTTTCTTAATTTGTTGTCGTTTTTTTTCTGTTTGCATGTGTTTTCTTAAGTTGCAGCGCGTTGAGCTCTCTCGGCCACCGTAGTAACCCCCTTATATAGCTCACAGAATAAATTAAACATTGCTGAATAATGCATTTTTACAACGGCCTTAGTAACTGGAAAAGTTTACATTTGTATGATGCTACTTTCACACCACTAGGTGTCAGTATTCTTGTATGCAATTATTGTCTTGTGTGGTTTGCCATATATAAACTAATATAAACAAAAAATTACAGAGTGCAATCCCCATTACCGCAATGCCTCTGGACTGTAAATTACTATAATACGATTCATTTTAAATAAGCATAAAATATAGGCAGTTTAAAAAATACTATGATAAAATATACATAATTTACAATTTACGTTTATTTATTGCATTATGTTATACAATAAGGAGAATTTCTTAGGAAAATACTTAATTGCCGTAAAAATAATGTTACAATGCAAAAATATCTTAATAGTCCAAAAACAGTCAACCTTTAATGTAAGCAAGACATTATTTTTCTTTTGATTTTAGGGGAAAAATGTTTGTTTATTGATTTTTTGTGTGTTGTACTGTATTACAGGAAACATTTATTTATTTATATATTTGGGTAATTATTTATTTATTTATTTACTTACAGTAATGAGAATTTGGGTGGAAAATGTAAATAATTGCATTAAATAATGTATACAGTGCAAATTAAAAAAAAAAAAAAAAGGTCCAAAAACAATATTTTATTTAAGCAATATTTATTTATTTATTTATTTATTTGCAGGAATAAAAATTTGGGAGGAAAATGTACTTAATTCTCATAAAAATATTGCCACAGTGCAAAAAACAACAACAACAACAAAAAAAAAAAAAAAACAACAACAACAACAAATGAATCTTAATGGTCCTAAAACGATCAACATTTTATTGTAGCACAAATGTATTTATTTGTTAGTTTGTTTATTTATTTGTAAAATGTAATTTATAATGACAATTTGGGAGGAAAATGCACTTTTTTCTTATGAAAATAATGCCACAGTGCAAAAAAATAAAATAAAATAAAATAATAATAACATTTGATGGTCCAAAAACAGTCAACATTTTATTTAAGCAAAACTTATTTATTTATGTGTGTATGCATTTATTTATTTATTAATTTATTTTAAATATAATTGATTTATTTATTTATTCACTTACAGTCAATAATGACAATTTGGGAGGAAAATGTACTTAATTGTCATGAAAATAATACCACAGTGCAAAACAAAACAAAACAAAACAAACAAATCCTAATGGTCCAAAAACCTCAAGTCCAAGTCAACATCTATTTAAACATATTTATACTATTACACATATTTATCTATTTATTTGTAAAATATATATATTTTTTTTACTTTCTTACTTTCTTACTTTTCTTAATGAGAATTTGGGAGGAAATGTACTTAATTCTCATGAAAATAATGCCACAGTGCTAAAAAAAAAAAAAAATCTTAATGGTCCAAAAGCAAGCAAAATGTATTTATTTGTTTGTTTGTTTTTTGTTTGTAAAATACATTTATTTATTTATTTACTTACGTTCAGTAATGAGAATTTGGGAGAAAAATGTACTAAACTGTCATGAAAATAATGGCACAAAGCAAAAAAATCTTTATGCCATAAAAATAGAAAATATATTATTTTAGCAAAACATAATTTTTTAATTCTTTCTTTTGATTTCGGGGTAAATATGACACAACATGTTACTGAGAGGTTTTGTGAGATTCAGCACTATATAACCATAAATACGTTTTATAGAGGCACAAATATTGTACATCATGTCTTCTGGTTTCTCTCTCTTATTTTGCCTCATATGAATATACAGTCACACAAACACTTGAAAAGAAAAACAAGCACACACACACGCACACAGATCTCTCTGTCCTCCCAAGCATGGTAATCAGCCCCACAGCTCCAGGGTCTCATAGAGTGGACTGCCATCATACATGCACGTGTAGAGAACCATAAATCAGGCAGGGCCTTTGACACAAACAAGCAGCCTCCAAACTAAAGCCATTTTAATTATGAAACAGTCTTTTTCAAACACAAAAGAAAACACAATTGCAGAGCTCATGAGATAAGGCAGAGAATGGGAGAGAAAATTTTCAACCGTAACTCAATTGAGATGCATAAACCAGCAGAACTGAGGAAGCGTTTCCTTCAATAATGCTAATCTCACTTCATATTTACGCTTGTGACAGGATTCTTCATGGAAAAAGAAATGCTGCCGGCAAACCAGCAATAAAAGAAGCTCTAGCTAGAGGAATTTTGCTCTTTTATAGCTCAAGAGAACTGAATTCTCAGTAAAAAAAAAAAAAAAAAAAAAAAGTAAACAATATAAAATAAAATCTATTTCATTTTTTTTTATAAGAGTACTAGCATTTTTATGGCTCAGGAGAATTAGGCTCTCAGTAAATAAAATAAAAATAAATATTTAAAATGTATTTAAAATACAAAAACAATGTTATATGATTATTAATATCTGTTTCATGGCTCAACAGAATTAAGTTCTCAGTAAATAAAATAAATATTTAAAATCTATTTAAAATATTAAAATGTGTTATATGATTATTAGCATCTTTTTCATCGCTCAACAGAATTAGGTTCTCAGTAAATGAAATAAAAATAAATATTTTAAATGTATTTAAAATATAAAAATGTGTTATATGATTATTAGCATCTTTTTCATGGCTCAACAGAATTAGGTTCTCAGTAAATAAAATAAAAATAAATACTTAAAATGTATTTAAAATATTACATTTTTACATGATTGCTAGAATCTTTCTTCATAGTTTAGGGGAATTGGGTTCTCAGTAAATAAAAATAAATATATTAAAATTAATTTAAAATATTATTATATGAATGTTAGTGTCTTTTTAATGTCATAGCTCAGAAGAGTTAAGTAAATAAATATTAGTAAATAAAATTAAAATATAAATTATATAATTTTTCTATATATTATAAGCATCTTATATTATTAGCATCTTTTTACATAGCTCAAGGGAATTAGGTATTCAGCAATTAAATATATAAAAAAAATAAATAAATAAATTAACATTTATTGTAAATATTACAATTTTCCAAGACAATCTGAAAAGATCTTATCGCTTTCTTTCTCTTATTCTCTTTCTTTTGTAAAGGAAAAGCCATAACTGTCAATATATTGTGCCTTTTATCCAATAGCAGTTGCCTTGAACAATATTGCAAGCAGTGCACGTTCTCTCTCACCTCTGTAAAGAAACATTAACGTCTCCCACAGGCATAAACAGAGCAGCGGGTCCTTCACAACCAGCCGTGAGAGATGTCCTGGAGGGTGTCCGTCTGCTCTGGGTAGATCATCTATGCCTCCATCCCAGGTGGACAAAAGCGAGTGTGGGCCGTCTCTATCCCTGCAGGTGCAGCGTGAAACAGGCCTTTCCCAGGCTTGCCGTCCCACCAGCAGCTGTCTGAAATACGGGCTGACGGCACACAGAACGGATGCGTGCGCCCAGCCCAGCTCCTTCCCAGAGTCCCCGGCGTAGAACGCCACATCTGCGAACTGAACGCCCCGTTCGAGGAGCCACTGCAAGTCTTGAGAGAAGGTGGACTCCTCCACTCTCACCGGGGGAAGACGCGCTGAAAGACATAGACAGGAATGTTATGAGACAGCTTTATTGCTCAGATGTTACTCTTTTATTGCTCACGAGGTCTGAGTTATATTTTATTCAAGTATCAACTTCAGAGCTGAGATGTCTCCTAAAATACCTTCATATAGTCCAAATGTGAGACAACTGTTGACATGGTCTAAGAATACAGAGCTGTCAAATTGAAATCTTTGACTTTTGATTGCAGACTTAGTAATAAGACCAGAAATAATTAGGGATGTAACGATATTAACAATACTGTGATATCGCGATAGCAAAACTGTCTTGATATTATCACGTGAAGATATGAAACGATAGGTCTTACGGGCAAAAGTGTAGTTTTAAAAATATATTTAAACTTCTTATTCTAACATAAAAGGTCTTTAAATTTGTGTTTTGGGCCTTTATGCTTTGACACATTTAAACAAACTAAAAACGAAAGTGCAATATGGCTTAATCAAAGCAAAGCTCCACTTTATTCAGGCGATCAGCTCATGATCATGATCCAGTGTTTTCCACACCTCAGAATGTCTCAACTTTTCCTCTCACAATTCTTACTTTTTTACTTGGAATTGTCTTTATATCTCGCAATTTTTAGAACATGTCAGTTTCTTTTCCCCCCCTCAGAATTGGACTTTATGACTCGCAATTGTGAGTTTATATCTTGCAATTAGAAAAAAGTCAGAATTGCGAGATATAAACTCACAATTGTGAGAAAAAATGTCATAATTCCAAGATACAAATTCACATTTGCGAGAAAAAAGTCAGAATTCAAGTTTATATCCTGCTATCCTGACTTTATAACTCACAATTCCGAGTTTATATCACAATTATGAGAAAAAAGTCAGAACTGCAAGATAAAAAGTCAGTTACCTTTTTTTATTTTGCAAGTTTATATTTCGCTATTCTGACTTTATAATTTGCAACTGTGAGTTTATATCATGCATTTCTGAGCAAAAAATTGAATTGCGAGTTTATATCCTGCTGTTCTGACTTTATAACTTGCAATTGTGAGAAAAAAGTCAGAATTGCGAGATATAAACTCACAACTGTGAGAAAAAAAGTCAGAACTGTGAGATACAAATTCACATTTGTGAGAAAAAAAGTCAGAATTTTTATCTTGCAATTCTGACTTTATTTCTCGTAATTCTGACTTTATTTCTCGCAATTGTGAGTTTATCACACAGTTCTGAGAAAAAAAGTCAGAATTGCGAGATAAAAGGTCATAGTTAACTTTTTTTATTTTGCAAGTTTATATCCTGCTATTCTGGCTTTATAACTCACAATTCTGAGTTTATATTATGGATTTCTGAGAAAACAAGTCAGAATTGCAAGATATAAACTCGCGAAAGCGAGAAAAAAGTCAGAACTTCAAGCTACAAATTGCATTTGCGAGAAAAAATGGCAAGTTTCAATTCTGAAATTATATCACACAATTTTGAGGGGAAAAAATCACAATTGTGAGATTCCATCTTGCAATTCTGACTTTATTTCTCGCAATTGCTTTTTTTACTTTGCAAGTTTATACCCCTCTATTCTGACTTTATAACTCGCTATTATGAGTTTATATCACACAATTTTAAGGAAAAAAAAAATCATAATTGTGAGATTACATTTTGCAATTCTGACTTTATTTCTCGCAATTCCAAGTTATATACCGCTATTTTGACTTTATAACTCGCAATTGCTTTTTTTATTTTGCAAGTTTATATCCCTCTATTCTTACTTTATAGCTCGCAAATGTGAATTTATATTTCACAATTCTGACTTTTTTTTTAATTGCGAGTTTCTATTACACAATTCTGAGAAAAAAGTCAGAATTGCCAGATAAAAATTCACAATTAACTTTTTTTATTTTTGATTCAGTGGTGGAAACAGGCTTCCATAGAAAACAGCTGTACCACCATTGTGGAAACTGTGATACATTTTCAGGATTCTTTCATCAATAAAAGTTCAAAAGTACAGCATTTTTTAAAATAACATTTCTCTGTTTTATTGACACTTCTGATCAATTTTACGCGTCCTTGCTAAATACCTTCATTTATGCATTTCTAGTTAGAAATTAAACTACTGCTTCCTTACATTCAAAACAGAATTCAAATACTCTCAAATCCCAAATCACAGTATCTTGCAACAAGTATGCTAAACCCCTCTTTCCAGTCTATTTTCAAAGTATGTGTCCCTGCATGTGTTTAATATTGCTGAAAGCTGCTCTATTTAATTTCGATGCTGTCTAGGAGAAACAACTGTGATATTAAAAAGATCTAATCTGTGATTATTGTTTCCTGTAGGGAATTTTAAAGAACCTCTGGAAGTACAAAAGGATGTAGGAGAAAGGAAGATAAAAGAAATAGGCAGGAGAAAAGGAGAAACAAGGTGAGCTAAGCAGAGGAGGATGATAGGTAAGGAATTTTTTTAGTGTGAAGGAAACAGGGTGGAGAAGGAGAATGATGAGACAAGCAAAGCAGAGCGAGACGGGATGAGTAAGGGATACGGTAATAAGACGGGGAGCAACGAGAAAGGTGACGTGAAAGCAAATCCCAAACGAGGAGGATTATGGGAAGGCCACATTAAGACCAGGCGTTAAAAAGAAATAGAACAAGCACAACAAACAGATGTTGTTTATTCATCATGTCCGTATTATAAGCACATTTCTCATATATCACTGCTGTGCTTTATGCACTCCATAACCATTCGTTTGAGGCCACACCAACGGTTTCCCAGCATTCAATACCCTTCATATTTTATGGGCTGTGCTCTATAAAAAGAGCCTAAGTGGTCCTGGAGCCACACCAACAAACTACAGAAAGCTTTGGCTTCTCGTTCTAAGTGTCAGTGCTCATAGCAGTGCTCATCTCGTGCAGAATCCTTCTAGCCTTCAGCAGACAATCCTTTTATCTAAATGGCAGATGAGTCCATTGACTCAGTTGCTGATGAATATTGCCATTTAGTGCATATTTTGCAGCCCGAGTGCTTTGCAGAGATTAAGATAAGATGCCCGGCAAATTGCAACTAGTTATTAGTGAGATTAGCCAAAATTAGACAGGTCTGAAATGGAAACGGGAAAAGTCAAAAGATGCATGAGTATCTTTTTGGGAGGTCTCTTCAAAGACAAACACTAGACATCATTTGCATAATAATGAGGGAAGATCTCATCAGCCACTAACCTGGCTGGTCCAAATGGGGAGGGCGGGGCTCATTAAACCTGTGACCTCTCCGTTTGTCTGGCCGTTCTTTGGCTTTCTGCTTCAGACACTGAATCATGAAGTATTCCAGCTGTGAAGATTCAAAGGCAAGCGTGTGAATAACATCCAAATATAGTAAAAATCACACTAACACTAAAAAATATGGTGGACGATGTCCTTGCTACCTTTTTGAGGCAAGGTCAATAAGCTTTCGGATTTCATCAAAAAGTCCACTTTCAACAACAGTTTACAGATAATGTACTCACCCTCTTGTCATCCAAGATGTTCATGTCTTTCTTTCTTCAGTCGTAAAGAAATTGTGTTTTTTGAGGAAAACGTTTTAGGATTTTTCTCCATATAGTGGACTGATATGGTGCCCCGAGTTTGAACTTCCAAAATGCAGTTTAAATGCGGCTTCAAACGATCCCGAATGTGGTTGTAAACGATCCCAGCCGAGAAAGAAGGGTCTTATCTAGCGAAACAAATGGTTATTTTCATTAAAAAAATACAATTTAAATACTTTTTAATCTCAAATGCTCGTCTTGTCTTGCTCTCCATGAACTCTGTGTATTCTGGCTCAAGACAGTTACAGTATGTCAAAAACTTAGATCGTATTTTCTCCCTCAACTTCAAAAATCATTTCAAAATCCTCCTACATCACTGCAGAAGTTCCGATCCAGTTTTGCAAAGTGAACATGCAAAGAAGATCAAACACCCTTAACAAAAAAGGTAAAACAGCGATATAGGATGATTTTGAAGTTGAGGGAGAAAATACGATCAGAGTTTTTGACATACCCTAACTGTCATGAACTGGAATACACAGAGTTCAGGGAGAGCAAGACAAGACGAGCGTTTGACATTAAAAAGTATATAAATTGTATTATTCTTATGAAAATAACAGATCGTTTCGCTAGATAAGACCCTTCTTCCTCGGCTGGAACCACATTTGGGATCGTTTGAAGCTGCATTTAAACTGGAAGTTCAAACTCGGGGCACCATATCAGTCCACTATATGGAGAAAAATCCTGAGATGTTTTCCTCAAAAAACAATTTCTTTACGACTGAAGAAAGAAAGACATGAACATCTTGGATGACAAGGGGGTGAGTACATTATCTGTAAACTGTTGCTCTGGAAGTGGACTTCTCCTTTAATGACACAATTATCATTTTTGGGTGAACTATCCCTTTAAGCTTAAGGACGTGAAAATTACATTAAAAATTACAGTCTCCACAATGCATGTCATACTGTCGAGAGAGCTTAAACGCTCTCAAAATGTAAATTCTAATTAGCCGTTTAGCAGAAGCTTTTATCCAAAATGACTTCTAGTACACTTATTACACTTATTATTTGAGCAACAGGGGCTCAAGGTCTCAGTGGTGATGGATGGGTTTTATATTTCACCCGAGGCATGGAGTTTATAAATTACCCCTTACTGGGTTTGAACCTCCAACCTTATGGTTACCAGCCCAGAATGCTAAACCACAAGTACAGTTCTTCTGCATACTAATGAGAATACAATGATTAAGAGAAAATGAGACACTTACCACACTGCCAAAGTAACGACCCACAAAAAAGTTGTTTAGAGAGGGCAGCTCCAGGTAAGTGGCCCCCAGGTCCCTGGACAGCTGGAGCCCCTCACTGTGGGGCACACAGCTGCTCCAGTCGGACGCACACAGAGGACATGTACACGGCGGTCCTTCATCTGTACAGGATGACAGTGGGAAACATAATAAAATGTTATTCACTCTTAAAAATAAAGATTTTAAAAGCATATTTCACAGTGATGCCATAGAAGATCCATTTTGGGTTTAAAAGAATCACTTTTTTTAGTGTAAACAATGTTTTATTAATCTTAAGAACTTTTTCCACTATTAGCAACATGTGCAATGGAAAGGTTCCATGGAACCATAGTTGCCAATTTTTAAGTGTGCTTAAAAATAGGAAGGATCATAGAAAATGCATGTTATTGTTTATTTAGTACTGACCTGATTAAGATATTTCACATAAAAGATATTTACATATAGTCCACATAAGAAAATAATAGATGAAATTAAAAAAATTACCTGATTCAAAAGTTTACATCCCCTTGATTGTTAATACTGTGTTGTTACTTGTATGATCCACAACTGTGTTTTTTTGTTTTGTGGTAGTTGTTCATGAGTGCCTTGTTTGTCCTGAACAGTTAAACTGCCTGCTGTTCTTCAGAAAAATCCTTCAGGTCCCACAAATTCTTTGGTTTTCCAGCAGTTTTTGTGTATTTGAACTCTTTCCAGTAATGACTGTATGATTTTGAGATCCATCTTTGCACACTGAGGACAACCGAGGGACTCATATACAACTATTACAGAAGGTTCAAACGCTCACTGATGCTCCAGAAGGAAACACAATGCATTAAGAGCCAGGGGGTGAAAACTTTTGAACAGAATGGAGACGTGTACATTTTTCTTATTTTGCCTAAATATCACATTTTTAAATTTTGTACTTCCCTTCAGAGGCTACAGAAGATAGTTACATGTTTACAAGAAGACAAAATAAGTTAAATTTACCCAAAAAGTTTTCACCCCCTTTCCTTCTGAAGCATCAGTGAGCGTTTGAACCTTCTGTAATAGTTGCATATGAGTCCCTCAGTTGTCCTCAGTGTGAAAAGATGGATCTCAAAATCATACAGTCACTGTTGGAAAGGGTTCAAATACACAAAAATGCTGGAAAACCAAAGAATTTGTGGGACCTGAAGGATTTTTTTGAAGAACAGCAGGCAGTTTAACTGTTCAGGACAAACAAGGGACTCATGAACAACTATCACTAAACCAAAAAACAAAACAAAACAAAAAAAAAAACAGCTGTGGATCATTCAGGTAACAACACAGTATTACGAATCAGGTGTATGTAAACTTTTGAATTTTAAACAGGGTCATTTTTATAAATGCAACTATTATTTTCTCTTGTGGACTATTTGTAAACATCTTTTATGTGAAATATCTTATTCAGATCAGTACTAAATAAACAACAACATGTATTTTGTATGACCCCTCTTATTTTGGTCAAATAATTAACATTTTTAATGATTCTGAAAGGGTGATTCATATTTTTGACCTCAACTGTATATGCATCTGCAAACGTATTACTGATGCACAATACAAATGACATTTGTAGAGCAACGGGCCAAATAAAGCAAGCAAACATCTCAACTCGAACTGACAGAGAGTGCATAACATTCAGAGAGATGTCAACAGGCAGACATATGGAGCGACGAAATCCAATTCTTTATTACATAACAACGCATGCCAGCTCAAGTTTATACCAGCGTAAATTTAAACATCAGTATGTGCGTGCGGACGGGCGGGGAGAGAGTGGCAGTGACAGAATGAGAGACCAGGGATAGCTGGATAAAAACAATGTGTATGTGTGTGTGTGTTAGGAGGAGTTGGCCAGGCCAGTAGGGCGAATGCCTCGGGGAACAGAAGAGCAAGTAAAATGATAGCAAGAAAAGACAGCTAAATGGAGAGAGAGATAGATGGAGTGAGAACGGAAGAGTGGAAGAAAGAGACGTGAAGAGGGCACGGGCAGAAAGAGGTATGAATCACTGTAGCCAATAAAAGAAAAAGCCCGGAGAAATGGAAAAAGATGTACCGAGTGAGCATGTTTTTCCCATGTTTACACTCTCATTTTGCCCCGAGTCTCTCCATGGCCAAGCAACGAAAAATACAGCGCAATTCTCATGATGCAAACTCATTAGCATGAATATCACTATTGCTCAGACTTAGGAGTTTTAGAAATAAACAAACCCTTAAGTGTATATCCTAAAGGGATCGTTCAGCCAAAAATGTAAATTCTGTCATCATTTACTCACCCTCATGTTTTTTAAAAACCTGTCTCTTCTTTATTTTTTAGCGGCTCCAAAGAAAATATTTTTTGATATGAAAATTCTGTCATTAGTTACTCACCCTAATGTCGTTCCAAACCTGTAAGACCTTAGTTCATCTTCGGGACACAAATTAAGATATTTTTGATGAAATCCGAAAGCTTTCTTGACCCTGCATAGACCGTTTTGGAGTAGACGTCACAGTTACATCACTTGCAGCTGCGCGTGCATTGTGGTGGCAGAAAAAAAACAGTAACAAGTGGAGTGAAATGGGTAAAATCAATGGAATAAGAGAAAAAATGTATTGTTGTGCTTTTGGATGTCAGAATTGGAATGCAAAAAATTTTTATAGAATACTGTCATCAAACATGACATTTAAAGCTAAATGCAGATGTTTAAATGGACAGACTAATGGATAAAACCTGCTATGATTACTCTATTTTAAAGCATGAATTTGATTTAAACAATATATTCACATGTAGTTAATAGGGGACATATTATATTTGCCCTACAGTTACAGCATGAAATACTATTTAAACCTATAACATTTCACATTTACCTATTTTATCTCACAATTCTGAGCTTTTTTCTCACAAATGCAAGTTTATATCTCGTATTTCGTACTTTATAACTTGATTTAACTCAGCAATAGAGAGTTTGTCTATTCTGAGGGGGAAAATAGCCAGAAGTATTGAATATAAATTCCTGACTTTAAACTGAGGGGAAAAGAGAGAATGGCAAGTTGATTTTTCTTATCAGAATTATGAGATATAATCTCAGAACTGTGATAATAAAGTCAGAATTTTGACATATAAACTCAAATTTACCTTTTTTTGATTCCTTTATTCCATAACCATTACTTGAAAACTGCCATGTTCTGCCACCAGATGGGCTTCGCCCACAAAAACGTCATCACTGTTTGCAAACACCAAATTGGTCTATAGACAGCAATGCAACTGACTCGTTCAAAGCCCAGAAAGGTAGTACTGACATTGCTAAAATAGTCCATGTGACATCAGTGATTCAACCTTAATTTTATGAAGCTACGACGACAATTTTGTGTGCAAAGAAAGCAAAAATAACGGCTTCATTCAACAATTTCTTCTCTGCCGTGTCAATTTTCGACGTGCGCTCATGAAAATTCAGTGCGCCCGAAAATATTCTCATAGCTTCTTAAAATTACGGCTGAACCACTGATGTCACATGGACTATTTGATCAATGTCCTTACTACTTTTCTCGGCCTTAAATGTGTTAGCTGCGTTGCTATCTATGCAGGGAAGGTAAGGTCTCAGATTTCATCAAAAATATCTTAATTAAGTTCTGAAGATGAACGAGGGTCTTAGAGGTTTGGAACGACATGAGGGTAAATAATTAATGACAGAATTTTCATTTTTAGATGAACTATCCCTTTAAAGTCATTGGGGTCCAAACAATATATATGTATTTTACTAAGAATTTTTATTCGTAATTTATGTCAATGTTACATTTTTATTAATTAATTAATTTGTAATTTTTTATCAACTCACGATCCCGGTTTGAAAAACCTTGCGCAGGTCTTAAACAAACCTATCGTGTTTGTTTCTCCTCCATTATCCTTCAGGGATAAATCATGTAGCTGGATGGAATCACATCTTGATGAATTATACATCTCAAAGGTCACACTGTGAGCACAGAGCTGCCGCTTTTACAGCGAACAGAGCCAAATCTGCGGTCTAAGTGCTTTGAGTCTATAAATGTTTACCTATGAGCATATTCAACAAACGCTCACGGCACAACCGCGCTCGGCACATCAAAAGAGCACCAAATCTCAGCTCGATCAGACTTTTCCCCTTTTCCTTGAAGTCAGAAGCTTCTAATATGCTGTGCTGCTTTTGAAGATCAGTAATGGTTAACTAGTTCAACACCATAGTGTTCCTATATGTTTCATCCATTTCAATAAAGTGAATGTTGCTCTTTGTCAATACAGGAAAGTTTAAAAGTCATTTTCACTGTTGAACACTTTGACTGACATGAGGTCATTAAGATTTAATTATGCATAATCCTAATTATCATTATTACTTGACATTATTTGCTCTGTTTACAGTACTTAAGCATGCATTCCATAAGCAAAACCATCAGGCAATTTTTAACCAGAGTTTAGTTAAATTGTTTCCATTAAGTCCATTATCTCCCAAGTCTGCACTACAAGGCTGACTGTCATTTATTTCTCTTTAAAACTTCGTAATAGAGAAAAATACCTCAAATGAGCCCAAAACAAATGCAGAACACAAACAGCCAATCACATCTCACCATTGAGCCTCGCCCCCACGGCTACCAGAATCACAGGAACACCCCAATGCCGAAGAAGAGGGCGAAGTCTTGGGGCGTAGACGTTTCGGACCTGCTGAAAGGCTAGTTTGTCGTTGACCGAATACTTAATGACCACGATGTCAGCCTGCTCCAGAACGCTTCGCACGCTCGCCCAGTCACTGTCCAAAAGGTCCTGCGATTAAAACGAAGAGTTTTAACCTAAGAGGGCATATCTCAATAGCTCAGCATCTGTTCCACCAATCAGCTTATGGATATCACTGCGATAGCTACATTCCTCTTAGTCCTCCAATCAGGCGGAAACAACTCTCTTCCCAGAGTCTGCAGAAACCTAATCCTGCTTTTGAATCCCATCATCCCGCTCTCATTCACTGTTACTCACCCAACTGGGACAATCCCGCACCATCACTCTCACATCCCCGAATACTCTAGATTGGTACTCCATAAACGCAGGGTTCAAGGGATGCCTTGATGGCGTCACAGAGTTTGGATCTAATTCCCGAGCTCCGTGGCCCAGGTAACTCCACAACAAGCCACCTTGGACCTGTCCCGGGCCGGCCGTCTCGTCCCCAGGCCCGACGCCCCCAGGACATTCGCTACCCAAGGCCACTATGTGGACAGACCTGAGGGATATAAAAAAGCCTTTAGTTGTTTACAATCACAATCCAACTATTCGTCTTTATTTTATGAAGCATCATCAATCCACTATAACGGCAGCACTGAAGCTTGCAAATTTAGCTGATTATTGCTGCTGAAAATGGTCAATTATTGTCAGGTTTTGGGCTGTACTAATTGGTCAGAACATTTGGACTACTACAGACAGCCAAAAGTTATAACAAATCAAGAAGAGTGCAAAAACTGTCTTAGGAACAAAAGGTGTTTTTGGTTGACCAAACTGAATCAGGATTTCCTGCAAGAATCTTAGCTACGTTCATGTTTGTTCTTATCATTTCAAGTCAGATAGATGAAATATTAGGCTAATATCTTAAGTAACACTGCTCGTATGTATCTTTACCACATATTAACTTTAGTTTGTCAAAATATTGCGCCCTTTCCTGCTTACTAAGTCTTTCACTATATGATTTAGCAGTTTCCAATTAGCAGAACAAGGTATTCAGTAGTACATTAACCGTGCAATAATGCTGTTGTTTACATTAGAGTATCTCCAATATGCCTGCGCATCCAGGTAACGTTAACTGACCAAACCGTGACCTAAGTGCAAACCCTTTATAAATATCATTTTGTTGCTCCTTAATGTGTCGTGACAGCTCAGCCTCAGTTCAAACGGCACATAAACCGATCATTTTTTCCTCTTTACTACTTATAGCATATAATAAACATAAATTAACATCATAAGGTATCTTGTTTCAACCGCAAAAAGACGTCCATACAAACCATTTTTCAAGTTCAAGTCCACCGCCATTAATCATGTCTGGTTTGTTTGTCGGGCAAAATAGCAAACTCTGTGTATGATTGGTCAGATCACCTGTCAATCAATCTCTCTGCAAAGTGTAAGTTACTTTTCCATATACAATGAAGAACTGTAACTGGTTCAGTACTGCAAAATGTGTAATTGTACAGTAAAATACTGTCAAATTGATGGTTTTTCAAGTAAAAAACAACGAATTACCTTCACAGTTCATTTTTTGTTAGTTAAAGTAGCCTAGATTTATATATTAACATTATATCACTTAATAAAATGCACAGTTATCAATAAAAAAATATGCAGGCGCCAGTATTTTACTGTGATTTTATTAGAAAATATATATACAATGCATAAATAATGGTAATGTTTTAAGTAAAGACAATTTTTATATGCAGGGCTCAGGACAAAATACAAAGACATTTACAGGTAAGAGCCCAAAATGCGTTATATAATGCTATTTTGGAGTCTTAACTCTGTATGTATGGATTTTGATATGATTGTTGTAGTTATGTGCTAATTATTCCTATTGCACACTGTCTATTTTGTATGCAAATGCATGTTATTATGCAATATTTTATAGTATTCGGCCATATATATATATATATATATATATATATATGTATGTATGTATGTATGTATATATATAACTATTGTTGTTGTTGTTATTATTGCACATGCAGCCTATGCATACGTGAAAATGTCCATGTGTCAATGCCCAGTTAGTGCATTGATATTTATGTCATGGTACTGTACCATAACTGTCAATTTTGCGCAATTAGGGCTTCGGTCATGGCAAGCAAGAATCATATGCATACTTACATGATCACAACAACCGTCCGCTGGATCAAGGCTCGGGGAGCACGTACTTCAGCGGCGGGCTTTCACATCAGTCTCCGGCTGTTTTCCGCAATGAAGGTCGGACACGGTACAATCCCTCAGCAGAATGTAAAAGCGAACGGTTCATTCATTAAACACGCGCTTGAAAAGTGAAAGAGTGTCAGGTGCGCGATGATCCGTCTGTAAACACACACATCCAGGCAGAAACGATCCACTGGATCCTGCGCTAGAGGAAACAAGTTAATACTCCACCGACAACAGGGATCCGGCGCTTCCCGGGACGCATGGCACGATCCGAACCCTGAAACCAGACGTCACTTGAGCATAACGTCAAAGCTCATGGGTCAATGAGATAAGAATATAGAGGAAAACACAAAAGAGCAACGCGAGTGAGTGCCTCCTGACTCAGCAAACGATCGGACGGACGTGGACACTTGCTGTCCACACCGCACACATGGGCTGCGCACACAGGCTGCTCGTGTTAGTGCTGTGCCTCTGCTGTCTTGTCTGTTCAAACCAATGGCACTTTCAGTCATTAATACGTGATATGAGAGAGTCTTTGACTGGTATTCCCAACAAATAAAAATGCAGTCTCACTGCAAGCTCGGTCAACCAACTACATAGACTGTTTTTTTCAAGAATATGGCGCTCGCTGGTGCAAAACACATCAGCTTTGGGCCCCTGGGAGCCCCCCACAGTCCTTCAGTACCCTAGCCAAAGTCAAAAGAGCCCACCGCCATGCCAAATCTGAGACTTGGCAGGGGCTCCTACGGGCACCCAGAGGCCCTTGGGTGTGAGATAACAATATTTATGCTTTGCTTTCACAAGCACCACTAATTAGACATGCTGCATGCTGACACCACTGCATGACGTGAGTGGGACGCGTATACTGACCCATACAACTAGTACCTCTATATTATGGGCTTTCAAAACACTGATCCTCTAATAAAAGGTTGCATAGGTAATAACAGGCATTTATTGCATGATATAAACAAATAAACATTGATTAGACTCTTTGTTTGTGCTGGACTCTTTATTACTTAAACTGGAGGTTGCTGTTTTCTTTCAGACTGTCTGCTGTGGTAAGACAGTATGATTTAATATAATATTATATTGAGAATTTTTTAATGTTTTTGAACCAAGGCTGCATTTATTTGATCACAAACGCAGTACAAAAACAGTAATACTGTGAAATATTATTGCAATTTAATTAACTGTTTTCTATATGAATATATTTTAAAATGTAAATTATTCCTGTGATAGCAAAGCTGAATTTTCAGCCTCATTACTCTAGTCTGCAGTGTCACATGATCTTTCAAAAGTCATTGTAGTTTTGCTAATTTTTATTATCAATATTGAAAACAGTTTGTTTGATAATTTTATGAAAGCCATTATGTATTTTTTCAGCACTTTTGATTAATTTGATGCATCCTTGCCAAGTATTTTTTATTTAAATAAACTTACTGACCCAAATATTCAATATTTAATACCAGAAAAAGCATGAATTAAAAAAAATAATAACTTACTGACCCAAACAATAATATATATATTTTCAATATATTCATTTATTTAGAGTAGGTATCTCTGAACAGAGGAAAAAATGAATTTGAATTTAAAATAATCTTTTTTTTTTTATCTTTAAAACGTCTTTCGTTTACTGAGGCCCCCTAGTGAGCCTTTATAGTGAGCCACTGGTTTTGTACAAAAATGCTTGAGGCAATGTATTGATGCTGAAAATGCTATTTAAAAATAGCATTTGACCCTATAACCTAATCTGCAAAGAATAAAAGCTATTATTCTTTCCACTCCATACATGGCATTCATAAACAAGCTATTACTTCAGCAAATCTGACACTTCTATTTTTAGCCAAGTGTTGTGTATATTTTAATTTGCCTTGTTTGCCCACAATATGACATCAAAAAGCCTCAGCACCCTTCAGATCCTCCTATGAGATCACCAAAATAGCATCATCTCTCCTGAGCCGCAGCGAATCAAAGCTCCCATTCCACCTTATTTCCGTCAGTCATGCTGTCCTGATCTACTGAAAGGATTATTTTAATTCTACTACAACAAGCTTTTTATCCATATAACAGGTCTAATATAATCCCACTTCTATCACTTTTAACTCAAAGACAAGGCTTTATCATTATACTTGGGAAGATTACTGAGTTCTGGGATATGAGTGGTGTTGTTATTTTGTATTACTGGCCTAGTGGGATTTACTTCAGATATAGTATTCCCAACTTCCAGAATTCACTCGTTATGCCGTCCTACATAATATATACTGAATGGAATCCAACACTTGTTTCTTAAAATTTTGAGGTGCTGATTTCAAAAACAGTGGCTGTTTTGCTCTCACACTTTCTCACAAAATATGTGCATTTTGTGGCAACCATTTGTAAAGTGAAAAAGTCTTGTATTTTCCCATAATCACCAAACAAACTCACAAAGACATGGTTCCTGTGATCAATTTTTACATGTATGAATGATTCTGAAGACATTATTTCATGCCTAAGTTAATATTTCAAGGTTAGAATAGAAGCTTGTTTCTTGCAAGATAATCTCTTTGAAGTAAATTCTGAATTGTGAGATATAAATCCACAATTGAAAGAATAAAGTCAGAATCCTGAGATAAAAAAATCTGTTTCCTTTTTTATTTTTAATTATGTGGCAAAGAAAGAACGAAAAACAGAAGATGTAAACTTAGAATTCAGAGAACAAAAATAGACTTTTTGTGGGGGAATAAAAGCTTATGTATTTAAAAACTTTTGTTTATGTGAAGTTAACACGTATTTGTTATTAAAACCAAAACTTTTAATGAGCGGGTACGAAATTCCGCGAAAAGGGTGGATTTGCTTCCGGTAGGCAGCAACGTGTATGTTATCCACTGTAGTTAGGACATTTAACTGAAGGGGGCTCAACAGTCGTAAAAATACACAAAACTACATACAGTTGCTTCAAAGTGCATTCTAGTTGACCTTCATTTTGTGGGGAAAAAACACTATCCACTTCATTCTTCAACGTGGAAGTAAGACTTCCGGTTCATTGGGAAATAAGAAGAAGGCGCGCAGTAAACGGTAAAAGTGTTTGCACTACAAACCAGTGTGTTCATAATTAAGATAACACGTTAAAATAATATGGTAAGACGCACCAATTTGCAATATCAAGCAGCAAAACCAAATGTTTTTGTACAGCTAAAAAAAGCTGGAGGCAGATGAGACCGGAAGCCAGATCCATAAAATTTACAAATAGCCGCGCCCACTCTTATGGCAAAAATAAAGTGGATATGTGATGGAAATAAGTCATATTAGGTAATACCAGTTTTTTTTTTTTTAATTTGCAAACCAGGAGAATTCTTTTTCAAAATGCAGGACTGTTATCTGAGGATTTATCCTGCCTGTCCTATCTGTTCTACAAGCTAAAAGAAACTATTTCTGTTTGTCAACAGGCTGAAATAAATAATAAAACAGGCACTTTTTTACCAGCACTGCTGAGAGGTGTATATGCTATTTTAGGGCTGCTTGGTTGGCGTACCATTCAGAGCATTTGTTGTTAAAGGGCAGGATGGATTACTGTAGGTCATCTGCTATGCAGAATCTTATTACTACTCCAGTGCACAATCACGTGCCCCTCGTGCTCATTCTTGGCCTAGAGATCACAGCCACTCCACAGGGAAGTCTAACTTCTGATCTTACACAAGCTACACACATTATTTCTCACTGCAAATGGGAAGAACAGTCCATTCAGTGCCATTAAATGACAACAGGACCTGTTTAAGGAGGATATTACATTACGGTAATTGTACCGTTGAGCTTTGGCAGCGATTTTTTTTTTTAGTTAAGTCTGTAACTGCAGTGTAGGAAGGGAAGGCATAATCGGATATCTGGCTATCTAGTGTGCACACTGAGTCGAGATGCTTATCGAAGTTTTTTCTTTGTTCCAAGAGTAAGAGATAAACATAGGTATTGTTAAACAAGCACGCACCGTTTGAGTGTATTAGAGATTCTGCTCTCAGCTAAATTAATTCATAATCAATAATTCTGGATCGTTTTTAATACATTTCACATACTCAGCACACTGGTGCATGGATAAACTTGTTAAACCACTGTATGCTATGGCATCATTTAAAAATGTATTTTACAGAACAGAAATATTAAGCAGCACAACTGCTTTAAACATGGATAATAATAATAATAAAAGTTTCTTAAACACCAAATCAGCATAATAGTATGATTTCTGAAGAATCGTGTGACACTAAAAACTGGAGTAATGATGCTGAAAATTAAGAAAATTAAAATACATTAAATTAGAAAACAGCTATTATAAACTGTAATAATATTTCACGATATTACTGTTTTACTGTGTTTTTGATCAAATAAATGCAGCCTTGGAGAGCATAAGAGAATTTAAAAATATATATTTTTAAAAGATCTTACCAAATTTCTGAACAGGCTAGGACTGGAGTTGCACTTTGCTTTGTCTAATATGGCAATTTTAACATATCAGATTAAAGACAATTAGACAACATATACAGTTTAGGTCAAAAGTTTACATACGCTTTGCAGAATCTGCAAAATGTTAATTATTTGACCAAATAATTTATACAAAATGCATGTTATTTTTTTTATGTAGTACTGACCTGAAAAAGATATTTCACATAAAAGACATTTACATATGGTTCCACAAGAGAAAATAAATTTTGAATTTACAAAAGTTTACATATTCGTGATTCGTAATACTGTGTTGTTACCTGAATGATCCACAGCTGTGTGTGTGTGGTTTTTTTTTTTGGTTTAGTGATAGTTGTTCATGAGTCACTTGTTTGTCCTAAACAGTTAAACTGCCCACTGTTCTTCAGAAAAATTCTTTAGGTCCCACAAATTCTTAGTTTTTTTTTGCTTTTTTAGCATTTTTGAGTGTTTGAACCCTTTCCAGTAATGACTGTATGATTTTGAGATCCATCTTTTCACACTGAGGACAGCTGAGAGACTCATATGCAACTATTACAGAAGGTTCAAACGCTCACTGATGCTTCAGAAGGAAACACGATGTGTTAAGAGCCATGGAGGTGAAAACTTTTTAAATTTAAAGATCAGGCTAAATTTAACTTATTTTGTCTTCTTGGAAAAATATAAGTATCTTCTGTAGCTTCTGAAGGGCAATACTAAATCATATATGATATATATAAAAATATGATATATAGGTAAAATAAGAAATGTACACATCTTCATTCTGTTCAGAAGTTTTCACCTCTTGGCTCTTAATGCATAGTTTTTCCTTCTGGAGCATCAATAAACGTTTGAACCTTCTGTAATAGTTGCATATGAGTCTCTCAGCTGTCTTCAATGTGAAAATATGGATCTCAAAATCATACAGTCATTGCTGGAAAGGGTTCAAATACACACACACACACACACACACAAAAAAAACAACACAAAGAGTTTATGGGACCCTAAAGGATTTTTCTAAAGAACAGTGGGCAGTTTGTTGTTCAGGACAAACAAGGGACTCATGAACAACTATCACTAAACAAACAAACATTTTTATAAACAGTCATTTTTTAAAATTCATCTACTATTTTCTCTTGTGGAGTGGATTTTGTATGACCCCTCTTATTTTGGTAAAATAATTAACATTTTGCAGATTCTGCAAGGTGTATGTAAACTTTTGACCTCAACTGTGCAAACTAAGCTGTATTTTACAACCATTCCAACTATGGCCCTCATATAATTGCACAATTGTGACGGATTTCTTGGCACACAGCCGCCAAATAAATCAAATAAATCATTATTGACAGTCTGAGAATGACATCTAATGTATGCCATGACTCTAATTTCTTTTCCATTTACTGTTTCTACTATGCTTGGAGTTGATGGTCACTGTCTCTTTTCAGAATATTTCATCCATGAAATAATAATTAAATGCCAAGTTAAATGCTTGTGCAAGAATGAGCTTGGTAATTAACTGAAATGCATGCTAAACTAAACATTATTGGAGACACATCAATGTCAATATGCTTGAAAAATGCAGCGCAAGTCATTTCGGATAAAAGCATCTGCCAAATGCATGAAAAGGTGACTACTTACTAAAAAAACCCAAAATATATTAAAAAATACTTTTAAGTATTTATTTTTTTTACAAAATGTATGATTTTTTTCTTTTGCAAAACCCAACAAAATTGAGCTGAAACACAGGTATCACTGCGAATCATAGAGATGTAGAGAAATCCTGGCACTGACACAAAAAAGGCCTATGATATTATTTTGATTCATGATGTCAAATCGCAGTTTTATTCATGCAGACTGACTCTGAAATCATCAATCTTAATATATGCAGTCCCCTTAGGATCCCCGAAGCTCTCATCTCACTGTTGCTGCCAGACTAAACGTCTTCATCTGCATTCACGTCTGCTTCCGCATCCTCCAACTCCTGTGCTTTCCTCAGTTGTGCCCTGCCCTTCTCAGTCTGATAATAGTCTGACTCAACCCTCCCGGGGCAGTTGGACAACGTCACAAAGATGTCTTCGTCTACTTCCGTCACTTTGTGTACTCTCTGCTTTATGCCTTTGGAAAACCACTGTGGAGTAGGGACTTCATCTGCAGGGTCGGTGCCCTTGTATAACCCCTCGCCTTCAGCCAGAGTGATCTTATACTTGTGCTTTGGGCACACAATACAGAGCTTGTTGTTGATTTCCTGCGCATGAAACATTAAACGGGGTCAGGGTTCACATGAGAGGTAACAATGTGTGTCAAGTGCATCTATGGATCACTGAATGAGTTCTGCGTCAGCAGAAATGGCTTTACCTCAATATCTCCAAGCTCCAAACTACTGCCAGCATCTGTAAGAAAAAAAAAAAGTGATTAATAAACATATGCACTGAGCTAACCTGAGGAAATGCCTTTTTGAATCTGGGCTTTTACCTCTGGAATTGTACTTGGCACACATCCTAAGTGCTAAATCTGCTACTTTGTCTCCCTCTAGTGCAGAGAAATAAGGAAAGATGCTTTTCATGCTACTCACGGTAACACTGCAGGTCCATTGCATAGAATTTTCTTTGATGATATATAATAAGAATGTCTCTTCCATCCAGAGTCACAGTCGTTCTCTTGGCCTGAATGAGATCTTCTTTCTTGTCGATGAAATACAGACGAGAAGGCTTGTTTTTATCCATGGATGTGGTGCGGTTTTAATTATGTCTTCTGTGCAAATATAAAAATGATATAATAAATATAATGGTATATGAATTCCATTTACCTTAACGAAGGTTATTTAAATGCATGGTTGTTTGTTCTTGTTTTTAATTTTAAAACTTAGCAGGTGTTTGTTTAAAAAAATTTAAATTGAGCACAAAGGAAGATTTTGAAGAATGTATCCAAATAGTAGTATTTTTATTTTTTCTTTCGCATATACATTACCAGTCAAAAGTTTTTGAACAGTAAGATTTTTATTGTTTTTTGAAGAAGTCTCTTTTGCTCACCAGAGCTGAATTTATTTGATCCAAAGTACAGCAAAAACAGTACAATTCTTAGAAATATTTTTACAATATTTATTTATGTTTAAAACAACTGCTTTCTATTTGAATATATTAAAAAATGTAATTTATTCCTGTGATTTCAAAGCTAAATTTTCAGCATCATTACTCCAGTCTTCAGTGTCACACGATCCTTCAGAAAACATTCTAATATGCTGATTTGCTGTTCGAGAAACATTTTATTATTATTATTATTATTATTATTTAATGATAATTCAATATGTAAAACAGTTGAGTAAATTTTTTTCAGGATTCTCTGATGAATAGAAAGATCCAAAGATCAGCATTTATCTAAAATAAAAAGGTTTTGTAACATTATACACTATACCATTTAATAGCTTGGAGTCAGTATAATTTATTTATTCATTTCTTACAGAAATTCATATTTTTATTTAGCAAGTATGCTTTAAATTGATCAGAAGTGATGATAAAGACATTTATAATGTTACAAAAGATTTCTATTTCAGATAAACGCTGTTCTTCTGAATTTTCTATTCATCAAAGAAACCTGAAAAAATTCTACTCAGCTGTTTTCAACATAATAATAATAATAATAATAAATGTTTAATAAATGTTTTTGAGCAGCAAATCAGAATATTATAATGATTTCTGAAGGATCATGTGACTGGAGTAATGATGCTAAACATTCAGTGTTGAAGTCACAGGAATAAATTACATTTTAAAAAATATTCAGATTTTTATTTAAAAGTTTGTTTTTGCTGTACTTTGGATCAAATAAATGCAGGCTTGGTGAGCAGAAAAGACTTTAAAAAACAATAAAGTTCTTACTGTTCAAAAACTTTTGACTAGTATATATAAAGGATGTAAAATTATAAACCTCAAACAGAACAGAAGTCATGTCATTCATATGCCTAGTTGCCTGCTGGCACAATTCCATATGCTATTGTTTGTATAAGATCACATAAACCATACAAAATAAAAATATACAGAATTAAAATTTAGTAATGTATAATTGTATATAAAACTGTATTTAAAAAAAAAAGAATTACAAATGTAATATTAAAAACTTCATTATGATAAGATAAAATAGCTACGATAGGCCTTCTCAAACACTGTCAAAATTACAAAATTAGTTTTCTAAAAACAAAACGCTTAGTATTTAACACATATTTTGTCAATATCTCATTTACATTTTTAAATTAACATTTTACTTTTACATATCTACATATATGGATATCGCTGAGCAAATATTTTAAGCAGTTTTACCTTGTCCTGCTCCTGTTCGTTGTGAATCTTGTAAAACGTGCGTCATGTAATGGTTTTAAGTTTGTTCTGAAGAGGATCGCGTTATCTCAAGCACACCGACTGCTGCCTTCAGCCCTATCAGCCCCGCAGATCAGGACCCCTCAGAGCGTTTACCATTATCTTTGCTTAATGTAAAAAAACTGAATGACACACCACTAACTGACAGATAAATACATTGCGATTTCTAAGATATCAAAATTACGTTTTCATAAAGTTGGATATAATTGCAATTTGCCTCTATATCCATTCAGGATTACGCGCAATGTCATATTATTCCAAAATAATTATTTTTCAACACATTTTTACATTGAAAGTCGTCCCCATCAAATAACATTTCATATCTGTTATAATAAACAAAAAAGGATCTAGACTTCTATTATTTAAATTACGACTGAGGGAGCCAATCAGAGAGCGATTTACGCTGCGTACTCGTGAACATCATCTTTGCGCAGCACGTACGCCGTCAAAACAGAAAGCAGCCTGTATACGCTATTTTCCTTGTGCCGTTCGCTTATTAATGTGCCAGGTTATGTCGCATCTGTTTTAAACAAAAAGAAGCATTCGATCATTACCGGCTAGACGTAAGTGAAATGTTTTCATCTTAAGTCATAGCTTAAGAGCGGCTAATGAATGGTGCTAGCCGTCGGTCTTGTTTAGAAGTAGGACACACATGCACGTTACACATAAGCGAGTCCAGGTTCATTAATTAGTGTTTCCAACCCACAATTTGTATTTAAACGACTTAAAGTGCATTCAGGAGACTTCTAGTTGACATTTCCTCTGGGAAAACCATGGAAAACTAAGTTAAGCCCAGTCTGTGTAATGTTGTTTCCTGTTTTTCATTGTCACGAGATGACTGTGTCAAAAATGTCAATAATGTTGACTTTAAAACTTATTTAACGACTAAACAGACCTGCTAAGACAAGCTTTGACTGGTTTAAGATGGTTTTCTCAGCCGGGTTTCTACAAGTCAAAGAATAAAAGAGTAGTTTCAGGTATTATACATATGGTAAATGATGGTATATGTATGAGTTGTAAAGATGTCACTAAAAAGCATAGTAAAACCTGTACAGTTGCACGTGCTTTATCAGGCATTTTACACTACCAGTCATTTTTTAAAAACTTTTTTTTAAGAATTCTTTTCTGCTCATCAAGCCTGCATTTATTTGATCAAAGATACAGAAAAAAATAATAATGTGAAATATTATTACGATGTAAAATGTTTTTCTATTTAATAGACATTAAAATCTAATTTAATCCCATGACCAAAACTGAATTTTCAGCATCATTACTCCAGTCTTCAGTGTCACATGTCACAAATCATTCTAATATGCTGATTTGCTGTTCAAGAAATATTTATTATTATTATTATTATTTAAAACAGTTGAGTACATTTTTTCAGGATCCTTTGATGAATAGAAAGATTCAAAGCATTTACAGCATTCATACAGCATTTATATGAAATTAAAAGCTTTTGTAACTTTATACACTATACCATTTATTTAGCAAGGATGCTTTAAATTAATTTAAAGTGATGATAAAGATATATTTATAGTAAAAGATTTCTATTTTAGATAAATGCTTTCTATTCATCATAGAATATTAGAATGATTTCCGAAGGACCATGTGACTGGAGTAATGATGCTAAACATTCAGCTTTGAAATCACAGGAATAAATTACATTTTAAAATATATTCAGATAGAAAACAGATATTTTAAAGGGGTCATCGGATGCCCATTTTCCACAAGTTGATATGATTCTTTAGGGTCTTAATGAAAAGTCTATAATATACTTTGGTTAAAAATTCTCAATGGTTGTGTAAAACAACACCCTTTACCTTGTCAAAATGAGCTCTGCAAAAACCATCCCATTCTGAGGGATTGTTTCTTTAAATGCAAATGAGCTCTGCTTGCCCCGCCCCTCTCTTCTCTCTGTGGAGTGACAAGCCTGTTTACTTTAGCCGCATTTACCAGCATTTAGCCACTAACTAACAAAAGGCGATCGCAAAGATTCATTAAAAAAACCCTTATACTCACTTCTGGTGTAAGTGAAGCTGGATCAGGAATGATTTGTGCGAACATAGATGGATATATGTAGATTGGGAGGCACATTCCCTTCACAAACAAACATAATCCACTGCATCTTCAGCAGCTCAGATGTCAGGAGTAAATGACAACCACTATGTTCATTATTACATCCAGCAACACAACACCTCAATTGCTCAATCTGAGATATTCTTGTCTAACTTACATCCCTGCTCCGGCATCGAAATAATGACGATCAGACTGTTTTATCATTATAGGGTAGATTTGTACATACACTGCCAACACACATTAATGTTCAAACAACATGAAAAAGTGAACTTTGCATCCGATGACCCCTTTAAATTACATAAAATGTAGGCCTACTTAAACATTGCAACACATCTTTAAACACTAAGAAACCGTTTAAAATGTTAAAATACTTACATTAAAATAAATATACATTTATATAATAAGAAAAGTCAGCTACGACAGGCCTTCTCAAACATCTCAAATGATAAATCAGTTTGATAAAGACTTGAGTATTTGTTTGTACTTCACACATTTAATCTTTTTAAATTTAGAAAGCACAATGAAACATTTTATATGATCAAACTATAATATTTGCCTGTGCTTTACTAGACTGTGTATTTCCAGGTTATGGCATTGCGGGCGTGCGGTTTTGTCATTTTTCGGCGTTTGGCCCAGCAACCTCCCCCTGATAATATAGAGTTCCTGTTGCTGCAGACGTCCTATGGGGAACACCACTGGACACCACCCAAAGGTTCATCTCACTGCTTCTCCTAATGCTTTTACTGTGTTCAACTCATTTGACTGTCAATTTCTCACTTTACCTTTACCTCCTGCCCAATTAAAAAAAATATAGCTCATTTTCAACATAACTGCTTATTTCTACACACAGAAAAATGAGTCAGTAAAGTATTTATAAACTAAATGTAATCAAAACCACTGCTGCAACAAATACTGCTAGTTCACTTACATGACCTATCAGCAGCAAATCAGTTACGGACGTGTGGCTATTTTCAATTTCTTAGCACTGTTAAAGAAAGAATAACATTATCCTTCCCCCATAAGGTCATGTTGATCCAGGAGAGGACGACTTCACCACCGCCTTGAGAGAGACACAGGAAGAAGCGGGTTTAGGTAAAGCTCACCTGCGTATGGTCGATGGCTTCCTGCAGAGGTTGTACTATAAAGTCCGGGGAAAAGACAAAGAGGTCCTCTACTGGTTGGCTGAGCTCCGTGACCCGAACACACAGGTCATTCTCTCAAACGAACACCAGGATTACCGCTGGGCCAAACTAGAGGAAGCCTGCAAGCTGGCAAAATACCAGGACTTACAGGACACACTTACAGCAGCACAGCGGTATCTAGAAACACAGGGCAAACAGTAACATATACACTTGACATTTAGACACTGAAAGAGTTGAATGCTTGCATTCATCTTTATAAAACTGTGTTAGGATGTTGAATTAATGACGGTTTAAATGAGGACCCTGATTGTGTTGTATGAAATTTGACTGTGGGTCAAGACATTTGACTTCTGTCCTTTTTGCATCTCCACTTGCTAAGCTGAATTTAATTTGAATTCATAATAGGTCGCTTCCCAAGTAGTTAAAAATGTTAAGACAAACTCACAACCTCTAATTCTCCACCAACAAACAAAACAAAGCTGCCATTCATTCCAAAGAATGTTCTGGGTTCAAAACGAGGTAAGCTCTAACGCTCTAATTACCACGGAAAATCATTTTGAGAAGCCCCACCATAAAAAAACTAACACACGTACTTAAAATTGATAGACTACAGGGCTTGTAAGTGGATTATGACACCATTATACAGTTTTTTTTTTTTTTTCTGCGGTAATCAACAGTGCCTTATAAAACGTATACTGTATTTAACCTAAAAAATTATTTTAAGAAGGCAAGTATTGAGATGCTGCAGTTTTTAGTAATTTCTGTACACACACAGACATTATAAAATCTCATTGTCGCTTTTCCACAAACGTTTTTCCACATACTGTACAGTTTTTTGGTGTTTAGGGTCCATCAGAAATAATCTATAAACTGTATGCAGGTTATTTTGCAACGAATCCTGTATCATGCAGATTGTCCTAAATTATAAACTATAATGAAACCAGTAAATGAAAAACACTGTTTAAGAATCAATGTTGTTTTAGTATTATTTATATTCTATTATAGTTTTATACATTTTTTAAAAATGTTTATTTAAATTTCAGTTAATGTGCTTTGTCGTTTCATTAGTTTCTTTTAAAATATTTTCTGAATAGTTTTAACTTTTTTTTTGGTTTCAGAAATTTTAGTACTTTAGTTTAAAGGATTAGTTCATTTCCAGAATAAAAATTTCCTGATAATTTACTCACTCTCATGTCATTAAAGATGTTCATGTCTTTCTTTCTTCAGTTCAGTCGAAAAGAAATTAAGGTTTTTGAGAAACTCCATATAGTGGACTTAAATGGCGGCCAACGGGTTGAAGGTCCAAATTGCAGCTTCAACTGCAGGTTTCAGTGCAGCTTTAAAGGGCTCTACATGATCACAGTTGAGGAATAAAGGTCTTATCTAGCAAAACGATTGGCCATTTTCTAAAAAAAAATTCAAATGTATACACTTTTTAACCACAAATGCTCATCTTGCACTAGCTCAATGTGCATACTCGCTTTCACGCATTGCGTAATCACTTCGGAAAAGAGGCACAGTTAGGGGCCGTGTACTGACAATGTTTTCAGCCAAAAACAGGAAACTTTTTATGTGTTTTGCCTGTTCATTTACACGCCAACAGAGTTTTGGGGAATGAAAACACATGATTTTGAAAACGGGTTACGTTTTCAAAATGTTTTTTATTTCAAAATATTTTTTATTTCAGTTTTAGTTAATGTGCTTTGTCATTTCATTAGTTTCTTTAAAAATATTTTCTGAACAATTTTAACTTCTTTTTTTTTTTGGATTTCAGTAATTTTAGTACTTCAGATTAAAGGATTAGTTCATTTCCAGAATAAAAATTTCCAAAAAGAAATTAAGGTTTTTGAGAAACAGGATTTTTCTCTATATAGTGGACTTAAATGGCAGCCAATGGGTTGAAGGTCCAAATTGCAGCTTCAAAGGGCTCTACACGATCACAGTTGAGGAATAAAGGTCTTATCTAGCAAAATGATTGGCCATTTTCTAAAAATATTAAAATTTATATACTTTTTAGCCACAAATGCTCGTCTTGCACTAGCTCAATGCGCATACTCGCTTTCACGCATTGCGTAATCACTTTGGAAAAGCAGCGCAGTTAGAGGCCGTTTACCGACAACGTTTTCGGCCAAAAACAGGATACTTTTTATGTTTTATACACGCCAACAGAGTTTTGGGGATTGAAAACGCATCATTTTGAAAACAGATTTCAAAGCACAAGTTTTTGAAAACGCCACCGTTATTGTTTCTTTGTAAACACCCAATACGGGATTCTTTGAGAATGGTAAAGTCATGCTTGTTCGTAATACATTTTAGGTATGTAGACATGTGCATGTACTAACAAGGTGACAGCTCCAACTACTGGCCTGGTATACGTAATATAGAGTTTTTGGCAGTTTTCGCGGAGACGTGTAAACACGAATCATTTTGAAAACATCATGTATACGTGAAATGTTTTAAAAATGCAAAGGAAAAATTTTCTGTTTTTGACTACATCGTTGTCATGTAAACGTAGTATTTAATCTTTGTAATTCAGTTCAAAAAGATGGTAAAAACTCTCATTTTCTCCTCCAACTTCAAAATTGCCCAAAATCGTTGTTTTACCTTTGCGATGTTGTTTGACTTTCTTTGCACATTCGCTTTGTAAACACTGGGTCAGTACTTCACCCACGTCACGCGTGGTTGATTACGTAATGTGTTAGGTCGAGCTAGTGCAAGATGAGCATTTGTGGTTATGTATATCAAATGTTTTTTTTTTCTTTTTAGAAAATGATTTATCATTTTGCTAAATAGGACCATTATTCCTCAGCTGGGATTGTGTAGAGCCCTTTGAAGCTGCATTGAAACTGCAATTTGGAACTTCAACCTGTCCACTATATGGAGAAAAATCCTGGAACGTTTTCTTTAAAAACCTTAATTTCTTTTCGACTGAAGAAAGAAGACATGAACATCTTGGATGCCATTATTAGGTAAATTATCAAGAACGTGAACTAATCCTTAGAACTTAAAATTTTGTTGAAATTTGTCATCTAATGTTTAGATTTTATTTTAGCTTTATTTCAATGAACAAAAATGCTTTTTTAATAGTTTTAGTTAATGACAACAAGACCGTCATGAACCGAAAGAACCTCTAAATGTGTTGTCTAATGGTTTAATTGCTAAGGAGCATTTACTCCTGTACATACACACAAACAAAAATGAATTGTATCGTGATCATACAAGCACAGTCTTAAAATGATCATACTGGACACCCCCCCGCCCACCCCGAACTCAAATACTTATGTTCAGAATTGAAATAGGTATCAATTTAGAGTCATTCTTACTGTTTTTCCATTCTTCCTTATGTGAATATTTAAAACGATCTTCCCTTTAACAACATTACAAGAGAAAGGAAATGCATTCAACTTAGAGCAAATAATGACTTCGGTCGTTTTGATCTGACTCAGGACCATAAATCCTGTCAAAGAATAGCATATGAAAAACAAAAAAAAACATTAATGAAACATTAAAAACACACTCATGACACACAAATAATAAAATCCTTCAAGACAAATCCACTGTCGACTAACGTCACAACACTTTTTGAAATGAGCTTGGTTGTTTTGCTGTGCACAGGGGTGTAATACACCAAGAGTCTCTTGCTGAATGTGTAAAATCCAGTCTGATTTAATCGATTCACGTCCCTGTTGAGCCCTTTCAGCCCGTAGTCCACAAGTTTAAGGGAGCGATTGAGCCGGGAACGATTGTTCTAGATAGTTCAGTGAGTTCATGATGCTCAAGAGAGTACGAGAGCACCGATCCCTCACGATCCTCACATCCACACTCCGTTCCGGAGGGGTTTCGTAGGACCGGGAATCAGCATCCGTGTCCTTGGCTGGTTTGTGGGAATAAAGGTGTACCTGAGACCCCATGTGCATAAACGTCTACGCTTCGACCCCCGTTAAAGAGACCTTAGGGATTCGCGTACCTCATTGGATGACTGACACATCATATAAAACACATTAAAACACACAAGCATGCTCTTGAAAGCTACGGCCCACGGCGGCACCGTTGCCAATGCAAAAAAGCATAAGACCGGGGATGAGAGGGCTCAAATATCCTCAGAAGTCACTGATCTCAAACCCCATATATAAAAAAAAAAAAAAAAACTCCAAGATTATCGTCAAAATCGGTGAGAAACGGAAATGGTTTGGTACAGCTGCTCGGACACTCATACGTGATCACTTACCAAGAGTATGTGTACATTTAAAAGCATAACAGTATAATTACCTTCAGCCAAAATCAGTGGATCGAATATTAGGGGCCGAACGTGGGACATCATCAACAGTGTCATCATAGTTTCTGGGTCAGCGAAATGAAGGTGTGCTGGAAGTAGTTTTAATGCTAGTGTTGCTGAGCACTTGAAAGCACCTTCATGTGCCATATAATCTGACACTGTGATTTAATGGCTCAAAAAGCTCAAGTGATTTGGGGGTAGGAGCTGCGCATAAGAGGATGTGGTTATGAAGGTGACCCTGCTGATGTGGATGGCTGGTCAAAATGATGACACTTAAATTTTATGAGAAGGAAACAGTCTCTTCATTCTCCATTTTCCCACCCTTAAATACTTATCTTTCGAAGTGGGAATTTTGGTACGTGTAGTGGAATCAGTGAAGCCCTATACTGTAAAGACAGTTGTGAAGAAACTGTATATACTTGAAAATCTGGGAAAGTAACAAAACATTCATTTGTTGGTGATTTTACCAGATGTAACTAGCTCATGGGTAGGTTGAAGGGTTAGTTTGGTTGAAAATTAAACTTTTACCGTTATTTACCCACCCTCATGTCATTCCAAATCTGTGTGGCACTCTTGATTCACATTGGCAGACTGCATTTGGTTACGCAACACGCAAAAATCAATGGCCTGGAGCATAAATGAGAGCTTTAGTCATAAAAGGAACAACTTAAATTTTGATGAGTTTAAAGTTAGAGTTTTTCTCTGAATTAAATCTCCCAATTCTGACCTTTTTCTTTTAATTCTGAGTTTGGATCTTCCAATTCTGATATTATTCTCTGAATTCTAAGTTTACATCTTGGAAATTTTGACTTTTTCCCTCTGAATTCTGAGTTTACATCTCACAATTCTGACTTTATTTTCTGAATTCTGAGTTTACATTTTGGAATTCTGACTTTTTTCCTCTGATTTCTGATTTTAGATGATGTAATTCTGATTTTATTCTCTGAATTCTGAGTTTACATCTTGAAATTCTGACTTTTTTTCTGAATTCTGAGTTTACATCTCGCAATTCTGAATTTATTTTCTGACTTCTGAGTTTACATTTTGGAATTTTGACTTTTCCTCTGAATTCTGAGTTTAGATGATGTAATTCTGATTTTATTCTCTGAATTCTGAGTTTAGATCCTGCAATTCTGAATTTATTCTTTTAATTCTGAGTTTAGATCTTGGTATTCTGACTTTTTCTTTCCAAATTCTGAGTTCAGGTCTTGCAATTCTGATTTTATTCTTGGAATTCTGACCTTTTCCCTCTGAATTCTGAGTTTAGATCCTACAATTCTCGATTTATTCTCTGAATTCTGAATTCATATCTCGAAATTCTGACTTTTTTTCTCTGAATTCTGAGTTTACATCTCACAATTCTGACTTTACTCTCTGAATTCTGAATTTTGAGTGTGCTTCTCACAATTCTGACTTTTTTACATTTTACAATTTTTTTTCATTCTGAGTTACATCTTTTTTTTTTGTTTCGGGCCACATAATAAATAATAAAAAAGGTAATTTTTTTAATATTTGCAATTACAGGTTTAAATCTTAAATTCTTTTCAGAATGCTATTTACATCTCCCAATTCTGACTTTTTTTCTCAGATTTGCGAGTTTATATCTTGAAAATTAATTTATATCACAATCTTTTGTTCACATCTTACAGTTGTCAATTGTTTTCTTTTTTTTTTTCTAATGTACTGTTTTTCCAGACTACTATAGAAAAGGAATTAGATATATTTGGACCTTATTTGGATTGTTGGGGAAAAAGAAGCTCAAAAATCTCAGAACAGCTCAATAAAATTCCTTTTTCAACATGAGGGTGAGTAAATCACGGCAGAATTTTAATTTTGAGGGAACTAGCCCTCAAAATAAATATTGAAATGAACATGTATAAGGTGGCCTGACAAGCTCTGATTATCCAAAAGCCCTGAGGTTAAGAGGCAGGAGAAGGTGGGATGTGAAACGACTGGTTTTATGAACCCATAGTGAACTTTACTTAGGAACGGGGAGGTGCTGAAAAGGACAGAGATCTAAAGTAATGACTTTTTTGGAACAGAGTGGAAAAACAAAAGCTTTAAGCACAGGAGAAGAGAATCTGAAACATGAGGCTGTCAGGGTAAAGAATAGTGAGAGGGCGAAGGTCAGTGTCACGGAAACGGTGGAAGGAGGTCAAGATTCCTCGTTGCCAGAATCGTCTTCATCGCCAAAACAGTCCCCGGCCATTTCACTGCCAATCCCACTGGCCTCCGCCTCATCGTCGTCGTCATCCTCCTCCTCTATGTCGTCGTCATATAGATCGTCGTAGAGCAGGTCAGAGCTACTGTCGTGAGAAGGCACTTTGGTCTGGATGCAGTACTCAGCTAGCGTCGTTGGTACTTTAACTCCATCTCGCTCTGCATCTGCCTTAGTGGACATCACTTGCTTCCTGCGCACCACGCAAAGACAAGAAATCAGTTACAGGATTAGATAACTTACTGATTATCCAAAGATGTTCATGTCTTTCTTTCTTCAGTCGCAAAGAAATAAAGGTTTTTGAGGAAAACATTCCAGGATTTTTCTCTCTATATAGTGGACTTCAATGGTGCTCAACGGGTTGAAGGTCCAAAGGCTCTAAACAATCCCAGCTGAGGAATAAGGGTCTTATCTAGCAAAATGATCTGTCATTTTCTAAAAAAAAAACCCAGAAAGTTTATATACTTTTTAACCACAAATGCTCATCTTGCACTAGCTAGATTTTTCCAACTTTTCGACTTTAACAATGTGACTAAGTAATGTGTAAAATAATTTTTTTTTTTTTTTTTTTGCTAAATAACCAATCATTTAGCTAAATAAGAACACTATATGGAGAAAAAAACTGGAATGTTTTCCTTAGTTTCTTTTTAGTTTAAGAAAGAAAGACATAAAAATCCTGGATGACATGAGGGTGAAATCTTTATTATGGAAGTGAGCAAATCCTTTAAGCGATATTGTTACCGCTGTAAAAGTAACGACACTCTCTATAAACATATAATACCATTCAAAAATTTGGGGTCAGAACGTTTTTTTTTCAGCAAGGACGCATTAAATTGATTAACAGTGACACTTTGTAATGTTACGAATAAGTTCTACTTCAAATAACTGCAGTTCTGAAAAATAAATGTATCACAGTTCCAACAAAATATTGAGCAGAACAGTTGTTTTCAACATTGATCTGACAATTTTTCTCAATGTTAATGTTTTCACTATATTTTTAATCAAATAAATGTAGCCTTGGAGAGCATAAGAGTCTTTGTTTTGTCGAAAAAGAATGTCAATAAGGGAAAAGTTCAGCATTTTTCACTAATGTTTACTTGCCCAAGGGAAATAAAGACACTCAGCACAGTATGTCCTGAACGTCAGCGGGATGGTGCAATGGAAGCACGTTGGGCCAAAATCTGGCCTCAGTCAATGTTTAACCTACATCTCGGCCAGCTTCGGTGGTATAATTAAATTTTAACATTTCCTTAAGAATATATAAGTTGTAAGTGTGCTGGCTGGTTGCCAGGGTGCTGCTGCTGTTACTAAAGTGTTCTGAGTGGCTGTTGAGAAATATTGCTGTACAGTTGCGAGTTTTGTATTAGCACATTTTTCATCAATTAAGGCTTCACAGCTTATTTTAACAGTTGCAAATGTAACAGCCACGTCTATAAATATATTTCACTTACTTTCCAAAAGAACAAGTACATTTTGAAGTGTTCAGGAAGGATGCTTACTAGCCCAAGTCAAAAACACACACACAGCCAAGTCTCTATGGTATTCTGATCTCTAGAAATGACTTCAAGATAAGCCTATGGAGCTTTTTTACCTATTTTACCAACCAAGAGGCAACAATCATAAGCTTGATTGCCACACATTATTCATGTCTGTAGCACAAACAGTGCAGGACAAATTAGAATTTGAGGATTTGAAAAACCATTAGCAAGCATCATTAACATATTAAAGGAGTAGTTCACTTCCAGAACAAAAATCTACAGATAATGTACTCACCCCCTTGTCATCCAAGATGTTCATGTCTTTCTTTCTTCAGTCATAAAGAAATTGTTTGAGGAAAACATTTCAGGATTTTTTTAGTGGACTTCTATGGTGCCCTGAGATTGAACTTCCAAAATGCAGTTTAAATGCGGCTCCAAACGATCCCAAATGCAGTTGTAGATCCCAGCCGAGGAAGAAGGGTCTTATTTAGCGAAACAACTGGTTATTTTTTTTCTTTAAATTACAATTGATATACTTTTTTAACCTCAAGCGCTCGTCTTGTCTTGGTCTCCCTGAACTCTGTTTTTTCCGGGTTCAAGACAGTTAGGGTATGTTGAAAAACTCCCATCTTATTTTCTCCCTCAACTTCAAAAATAATTTCAAAATCATCCTACATCGCTGCAACATCCTGCATCGCTGGATTTTTTACGACATACCTTAACTTTCTTGACTTCAGGCAGAGCAAGACAAGCGCTTGAGGTTAAAAAAGTAGTTTAGTAGTCTAGTTTCACTAGATAAGACCCTTCTTCCTCTGCACATTTGGGATCATTTGAAGCCGCATTTAAACTGCATTTTGGAAGTTCAAATTCGGGGCACCATAGAAGTCCGCTATATAGAGAAAAATCTAGAAATGTTTTCCTCAAAAAACATAATTTCATTACGACTGAAGAAAGAAAGACATGAACATCTTGGATGACAAGGAGATGAGTACATTATTACATTTTTGTTCTGGAAGTGAACTACTCTTTTAATAATTTAATTAAATGCATCTGTACTTGATGTACTTTGTACGTTGGGAGGTGAAGCAAATTAAAGAAAAATATTGTAAATTCTTGTTTATATTAAAAGTCAAAGAGCAGGAGAAAAAGTTGCAGATTGACCTTTAAACCTAATGTAATTTGATGGAAAAAGCTGAGTGTGTGTTTTCACGGAAGTCGTTTAAATGATAAACTGGTCGTACCTTATAATCTCCGCGTATTCCTTGTCCTTGCCTTTGCTGTCCCTCCACTTGCGAAACATGACCGAGGCGTCCACATTTGCAGGAGAAAAAGTGTTGGGTTCGTTCAGCAGTGAGATCACGCTCAGCAGGATTGTTCTACAGACAAACACACACGTTACTCTATCATTCAAAAGTTTGGGGTTTTTAAGATTTTTGAAATGTTTTGGAGAAAAGTCTCTTGTGCTCACCAAGTCTGCATTTATCTGATCAAAAATAGTAAAAACAATACTACTGTGAAACATTATTACAAATTACAGTTTTCTATTTTATATATTTTAAAATGTAATTTATTCCTGTGATGGCAAAGCTAAATGTTCAGCAGCCATCACTCCAGTCTTCAGTGTCGCATGATCCTTCAGAAATCATTCTAATATGCTGATTTGGATTTTTTTTTCCCCTGAATTCTTTAATGAACAAAGTTCAAAAGCAACAGCATTTGAGTGCAATTGTGGGTTTTTACACCATCACACCTGACATTCTGTGTGGGGTTCCATCGCTCTGAGGGCAGCTCTCCGCTCTGAGGGTCATCCACAGGTGGATGGAGGATGGAAATACACACGTCGCCATTCTGGGGTTGAGAAATGTACATTAAGCAACAATGGCAGCATTGTAACCACATGATGACTAATGTAAGCTTTAAGCTGTTGTAATCCATTTGGTGGTGCAGTAGATGTGCATAAAACAGGCACACACAAGCATTTTCACCTCATAGATGTTTGGATGCCACATCTTGGTGAGAAACCGAAAGGTCGGAGGAGAGTAAGGATAGTCAATAGGAAATTTTATATGGGCCTGCGGAAAGAGACAAAGTGAAACATCGAGCATTATTAGTTTGCATATGAGCCGTATTATAGCTAGTAAATGAGCAGTTATTAATCATTCCAAAAATGGACAGGACACATTAGACTAAAAGGGGTTCATATAAACATAATCCTCATGAATCTCCTCATCATGTACTCTTCATCAGGTTTCTGATGTGTGCCAAAAGCACACTTGAAACAACAGTGCAATAAAACTAAACAGTGCAGTGCTGTGTTAAATGCTGCACTCTCTTCAGTGCAGTGCTGATGGTACTGTTTTGCGCTGAGTGTTGTGATTGTGGTTATTATAACAATAGTGATTTAGAAAGTGATTGTGGCTTTGAGTTTAGTTATAACGACTGCAATGTTTGCAAGAGCAGTTTTAGGTTATATGGCCATGAGTACTGTTTAAAGGAACAGTTAAGCCGAAAATTAAAATTCTGTCATTACTAACCCTCATGTTATTACAAACCCATGATTTGTTCATTTGGAAATTGGCAGTGAATGAAACTGATCATTTAAATCTCAGTCTTTTCCTCTCAAAAATCCAAGCTATGACTCACAGGACTTGGAATATAGTGCGTAAGTCGTAAATCTACTTTTATGATACTTTTATGATGGTTCTGCATCTTTTTTTTTAAGGTTGAAACTTCCAGAGTGCAACCTCCAGTCATATTTTCCCCTCTTTTTGTGTTCCGCATAATGTAAAGAAGTCCTACAGGTATGAAATGACATGAGGGTAAGAGAATTGTCATTTTTGAGTGAATTATTGCTTTAAATATGAGTGTAAGACTGTATTTTCTCTGCTAGTGGAAATCCTGCTACTCACCACTGCTGTTGACTGCTGATTATGTGTCAGACTACATGAACTGGCTAGTGCTCAAGTCAGACTGCATCGTGACTGTGACAGCGTGAATGAAGATATGAGTCTAAGTCAAAGCATTTAGTGTTAGAAAGCTAAAACCCCATCTAATCTAACTTCCTCCATTAGCCATCATTAGAAATAAATGGGAGCAAATGTCAACTCTGTGAAGCTAGAAAAACTAGAATTTTTACAGGAAACCTTGCATTCATGAGAAAAATAAGAAAATACACTTTATATTATTTGACAAATTATACAGTTGAGTGGAATTTGAAAAAAGGTTAATTATTTTACCAAAATAAGAGGGATCATACAAAATGCATGTTATTTTTTTATTTAGTATGGATCTGACTAAAGATATTTCACATTACAGATGTTTACATATAGTTTACAAGAGAAAACAATAGTTGGATTTATAAAAATTACCCAGTTCAAAAGTTTACATACACTTGATTCTTAACACTGTGTTGTTACCTGAATAATCCACAGCTGTGTGTTTTTTTTGTTTGTTTCTTTAGTGATAGTTGTTCATGAGTTCCTTGTTTGTCCTGAACAGTAAAACTGCCCGCTGTCCCTTAGAAAAATCCTTCAGGTCCCGCAAATTCTTTGTTTTTCCAGCGTTTTTGTATATTTGAACCTTTCCCAACAATGATCGTATGATTTTGAAATCCATCTTTTCACACTGAGGACAACTGAGGGACTCATATGCAACTATTACAGAAGGTTCAAACACTCACTGATGCTCCAGAAGGAAAAATTATGCATTAAGAGCCAGGGGGTGAAAACTTTTGAACATAATGAAGATGTGTACATTTTTCTTATTTTGCCTAAATACTTTATTTTCATTTAGTATTGCCCTTCAGAAGCTTCAGAAGACACTCACATGTTTCCCAGATGACAAAATAAGTTAAATTTACCCTGATCTTCAAATTCAAAAGTTTTCACCCTCCCAGCTCTAAATGCATTGTGTTTCTTTCTGGAGCATTACTGCAGTTGCATACGGGTCCCTCAGTTGTCCTCAGTGTGAAAAGATGGATCTCAAAATCATACAGTCATTGTTGGAAAAGTTTCAAAAACAGAAACAGCTGTCTACTATCAAAAAAAAAACAAAAAAAAAACAGATGTGGATCATTCAGGTAACAACACAGTGTTAAGAATCAAGCATATGTAAACTTTTGAATGGAGTAATTTTTATAAATTCAACTATTATTTTGCTTGTGGACTATATGTGAAATATCTTCCAGTCAGTACTAAATAAAAAGGTGCAAGGTGTATGTAAATTTTGACCTCAGCTGTAAATGCTATTCACCAAAGATGCAATATCTATATATATGCAGTATTTCGCTAAAGCCTGTGAATTTTAAATAATTTGTCTGATGGGTGGAACCCAAGCCTGTGTTTACTGTGTTTAGAAAGATACTGTAATCTTCCTCAAAACATGCTGCATTACTTTTATCACCCAGACTATTCAGCTGGGTTGCTCAGTTATGTGAAGATGGAAGACTGAAAGTGAATTTTGAAAATGTTTGAGGGTGATGTTATGCTTCATACTATAAATTTCTGTACCCAGCACAAATATTGAACCATTCAAAATATTGAACTATTCAGACCAAAAGGTAATAATCCTTCTTCAAAACTAAAACAAAATGTCAGTTGATGAACTGGAGACATGTTTACTTATGCATTATTGTGATGCTTTTATCAGCTGTTTGGATTCTGACGGCACCCATTCACTGCAGAGGATCTATTGGTGAGCAAGTGATGATATTTCTCTAAATCTGTTTCCAAATTTTAAGCAAATGTACATTTTTGGGTGAACTATTCATTTAGAGTATCATGAATTTTAACAAAAATGTCATTTTAAATGTCATGTACATGAATTAAATGTCAAATACATGAATCAGTCAATTGCAACATTAAATTCATAAATCAAACTTCACCAAAGACTGTGACCTGTGGCATATTAAACAATAATATAACTTTTTTGTTTTTTTTTTGTGGTAAAGTTGACGACTGCGTCACTGTGAAAGTACTGACTATTGCAGTTAATAAAACGCCACGGAGAATAAGTGACTACAGGGAATATGTTTGAAACGCACTGTCCTTCTCTTTTTAGCTCTCATATCTAGATGTCATTAATATCTGTCAGAGCTAAAAATAGAGATCTAGAGTATAAGGAACGCACCACCGGGGAAAGACGAACTTGAGAGTGCAAAACATGGGAGAACAAGTATGTGAGGTATAATTTAAAATTAAATATTATCATGTATATCTGACTTGCAACATCCTAGTTCATTGATAAGCATTCAAGAGCATCATTTAAATCCACACAAGGCTTACCTTGAAATAGCCCCCTTCATAAAGTGTGTTTGGAGGGCCAAAGATGGCCACCTCCCAGTTGTAGAGGTCCGACTCCTCAACAAGAGTGATGCGGAAACCTTCCACCGGCTCCTCCTGCAGAGATTTAAGCTCCAGCATCAGAGCCTTCTGAGAGCTCGGCATCTGCTGGTGTGCCATGACAGTCCTGATCCTTCAGCCTTACTGTGGATTCAAGTAAAACGGGTTTAGTTTTTCAGAGAATAATACATTATTTAATAGTTTTTTAATGACAATCCCATTTGGACAACAATATATTTTTTTTGTTTTAAATATCCGCTGCATATATTAATGCATAGGATTAGTACATTTGATATTACCACTAAGAAGTTAAAAATTATTCAAAATATCTATATCTATCTATCTATATGCTATTTGGCCATTGAGAGATAAAGGAAATAGCAAAAAACCTGTACAAATGTTTGATTAGATTCCTATGCAAAAGCTATACAACTACATTTTAATAAATATAAACGTTTTACACTGTTTATTACCTGTGCTGCTCCCCAGGAAATGTGATATTTGGGTGCCTTAAACGTCCAGCTTCATGTAAATATTAATACGTTTCTGATATTTATTTATTCCTTGGGGCCCAGAAAGGACTGTTAACCTTATTTTTCCTTTGTTATTTCTCGAATCCTGTTGCTTTTCCTGTCAGACGTGATGTTATCCAATCTTCAGGCAGATATGAAGATCAATAAATCAATGTATCACTCTTTTGATCAGTAAAAAAATAAATAAGCCGTTTGTTCTGTATCTGCTGCTGCTGCCCGCAATGGAGGTGAAGGCGATGGGGTTGGGAGTTGTCCTCGTGTACTGCCCTAACGTCTAAAAAAACTCTACAGCATTGCAAATAAATGTCTAATTTCGCTTTATATGATGCAGAATATGTTTGTCAAACCGTGCGGGTCGCTGTCATCACGCCGTTTCGTTGCGCGTCTTCGGCCGCACAGCTGATCAGCTGCTTGTTTACATTTGTTCTGCTGCGAGGCTATAACGCACCTTCAAAACCCCCCGTTTGCGCAAAGAATTACACTGCCAGCTCTGCTTTATCCGTCCGGACTGAGTCGACAGCGAATAAACGAAAGGGTATGGGTGTTATGGAAGTGGGATATGGAGATTAATGGGAGCGCAGGAGAGATATATGGACGCAATCGACAGGTGATGATTTCTTTCGCCGTTTCTCAATCGCTTCTATTGATGCTTCCGGTTATCATAGTGCGTGCCTGTACACGTCTGTACGCCAGTGCGTCATGACGCAGGACACTCAACTGTAAATACTCATGGAAAACTATGTACACAACATATGTGTTATTACATAGGTAGTACCCATTACTTACATAAATATATGTATTATATTACAATTATATAAGTATGCGTTATACACTTCCAGTCAAACAGTAACATTGAACAGTAAGATTTTTAATGTTTTTTTTTTTTTTGAAGAAGTCTCTTCTGCTCATCAAGCCTGCATCTATTTGATCCAAAATACAGCAAAAGCAGTAATATTGTGATTTTTTTTGTTTAAAATAACTGCTTTCTATTTGAATATATTTTAAAATGTAATTTATTCCTGTGATCAAAGCTACATTTTCAGCATTATTACTCCAGTCACATGATCCTGCAGAAATCATTCTAATATGCAGATTTGCTGTTTAAGAAACATTTATTATTATTGTCAATATTGAAAACAGCTAAGTATTTTTTTTCCAGACTTCTTTGATGAATTAAAAAATCCATCAAAGAATACACATACATATATGCATATATATATATATATATATATATATATATATATATATTACAGATTAAAAATTGCAAAAATGAATGCTTTTATTTAGCAAGGATGCTATAAATTATTCAAAAGTGATGATAAAACATTGATTCTTCTGAAACTTCTGAACTTTCTATTCATCAAAGAAACTTTAAAAAAAACTTCTCAGCTGTTTTCAACATAATAATGATAATAATAATGATAATAATTACAAAAAAACCATATATATATATATATATATATATATATAAACATATATATATATATATATATATATATATATATATGTATGTATATGTGTGTATATATATATATATACATATATATATATATATTTATAGTTAATAATATAATTATATATAATTATATATATATATATCCCATCAAATCAGAATATTAGAATGATTTCTGAAAGATCATGTGACTGGAATAATGATATTAAAAATTAATCTTTTGAAATCACAAATAAATTACATTTTAAAATTAAAATAGAAAGCAGTTATTTTACTGTTTTTGCTGTCCTTTGGATCAAATAAACGCAAAAGTGAGCAGTATAGACTTCTTAAAAAAACATTAAATTTAAAAACTTTTGACTGGTACTGTATGAGAATATTTTAGTAAGCAAAACGTAATTTACAATATGGGTAATAAAATTACTCAACAGAGAATAAAAATAAATATGCGCTAAATAAAAATAAACTAAGCAGAAATAAATTTCTATGTTGGTCTGTATATCACTTTTATTTTAACATCGGCTTCTTTGCATAATGTGTATTATTTTTTTATATCAGACTTCTTTGAATGCGTAGTCCAATAGATAGATAGATAGATGGTTATTACGTTCCCTAATAAACAATATTCAACAAACTACAACAGATCAAAACATTAATTTTTCAGGTTGATGAACTCAAACCCGTGCTGAACCCATGTGCAAAGGCCGACACAGATGACGTCTCCTCTCTGTCTCTTCGCTGATTGGTCGAACCTTTCGTCATTCAGTGGCAACGCATGTCGTCACACAGGAACCAAAGGAGGCGGTCAAACAAGATGGCGTTCCGCGATGAAGCAGGAAATATACTCGGTTTTCAGTAAATCTCCTCATCTGAGAGCGTTGACCGCAGCTTGTATGTCCAAGGACAAGTGAGAGACCTATTCGGAGACTGAAGACAGAGCAGATACTGGTAAGGACACCGGTGGGACACGCAGGTACAGTTTGAGGGGCGGTGGCAGAGGAAGTCGGGCCCTGTTAGGTCGCTTCACAAACCTGAACTGAAACAAAACTAGACAGTTGTTTTTCACCAAAAGTCTACATTCATTTCCGTGTTTGTCTACAGCTTAAAGTTTAGGTTTTTGGATTCAGGTCATTAATCTTTTCGTTATTTAATGACATGACACACAGAAAGGGAGAAAATCGTAGTAGCTTGGTATGGAGCCAGCCAGAAATATGTGTCATCATCCAGTTTCAACATAAACCAACTAGTTACAAGACTGTCTTATTAGTATATCTAAAGATTTATTGCTGAAATTGAGCTGGTATTCGTCTATATTGTTGTTTGTATGAATTTAATGTTGTCTTTATTGCGCAACAAATCTGTTAGCTGTATGCAGTTAACACACTGGTTATGATTTTTTTTTTTTTCTGATCAGCTGTTATGCTTTTTATGTAAGAGTTCATAGGTGGTAAAATGACCTCAAAACCGGTTTTATCAGCTTGTTTGTCAGCATGACATATAGTTTTGTGCTAGTTTCCTAGTTGTGATAACAGATTGTGAGTTGTCATTTTATTATGTTTGAGGTTGTAAACTTCCTGTAAATGGAGAAGTCTATCAGCTTTACAGTCCAAGAAATGCTTGTAATTTAATGCTTTTGGACTGTGCTGTGTTTTCTAGTGAGATGCCAATTTTTTTCTCTCAGCTGTTTCGAAAGTATCCGATAACCGATATACATATATTTTTTTGACAGTCATGGCTAGACAACAAATAAAACATAATTTGCATTATTATTATTCCATATTTGTTGTGGGCATGTCTAACTGTTTTCACACAATTAATGCAAACAATATGCTAAATACATTATATGTGAAACAGTGTTGTATCTTTTAAAAGTGACAGTAAATAAAGTACCAGTCAAGATTTTTAATGTTTTTTTAAAGAAGTCTCTTCTGCTCATAAAGCTTGCATTTATTTGATCCAAAGTACAGCAAAAACTGAAATTTTAAAATAACTGTTTTCTATTTGAATATATTTTAAAATATAATTTATTCCTGTGATCAAAGCTAAATTATCAGCATCATTAATCCAGTCTTGACTGTCACATGATTCTTCAGAATTCATTCTAAAATGCTGATTTGCTAATCAAGAAACTTTTTTTTTATTATCATCAATATTTAAAATGGCTGAGTACATTTGTATTTAGGATTCGATTAATAGAAAGATCCAAAGATCTGCATTTACCTTAAATATAAAGCTTTTGTAACATTACAAACATTTTTGTTTTTTTTTTTGGGAAAGAAGTTATAGAAATTAATACTTTTATTTAGCAAGAATGCTTTAAATTCATCAAAAATAATGATAAATACATTTAAAATGTTACAAAAAATTATATTTCTGATAAATGCTGTTCTTCTAAACTTACTATTCATCAAAGAAACCAATCAGCTGTTTTCAACATAATAATAATAAATGTTTTTTGAGCAGCAAATGAAAATATTAGAATGATTTCTGAAGGATCATGCGACTGGAACAATGATGCTAAAAATTCAGCTTTGAAATCACAGAAAGAAATTACATTTTAAAATATACTCTAATAGAAAACAGTTATTTTAAATAAATTATTTTAAATAAATCCAAGCCTAGTGAGCAGAAGAGACTTATTTAAAAAACATTAAAATCTAAAAATAGAAAATAGAGTTTCAGAATTTTACCAATGGTGTATATATAGGTCAAACGGATTACTGGTCAAATCTCTAGTGTTTTCCTTGGTTATGATTCAGTTTGATTTGTGTAATAATTGTTTCTAAGATCAGTAGTTAGATTACTAAACATGAATGGCTAATGAAGTTTAATTTAAATAACATATTTCAATAGTGATTCAAATATCTTTAGTGTTATACTTCTCAGCCAGTTTTGACAGATTAAAATTATTTGTTTTAAAGTATTGGATTTTTGTGTAATTTTAATGTTCAAAAATTATAACTTCTATGAAATAAAGCATAGTACGGAAGAGGAAAAAATAGGTAACTGACTGCAGTTTGTGTAAATTTATGTTGTTTGTTTCTTTAGTTACTCTAAATGGCTGCGAGGAAGTCTGGATCAGATACCCACAACAACGGTGAGTCAGCCATCTGTCCTATTTTTGTTGGTTTTTTTTATAGACAACAAATGAAAAATACAGCATAAACAAATGACTCATTTTAAAATGTATTTTTCTTGTTCTCACTCGATGTTCAAGGACCCGTCAGCTACCTTGATGATGTTCCTTTCAAGCTCAATGAGAAATTCCGTCGTCCCTCAAAAGTGGGTCTTCCCATTGGCTTCTGTTTGTCTGATTGTAATTCCATTCTTTCAGATCTGCAAGTAAGTCAAATTTCCCTTTAACTTCCCCTTATTTAAATGTTCTTGTCAGAAATATAGGTCTAATAACGCTTTGCTTTACTCTTCAGTATGACTTTAGTCTAGAGAGGCGGAGCGTACAGTGGGGGGAAGACCTCGCCAAAGCGCGAGCCGCCGAAGCCCGAGCAGCGGAAGCCGCCAGGGCGGACTCCGAAAATGAGGCTGCTGCTCAGGATGCAGATGTCGGATTGGTTGGTGGAAAGAAAGCGCGCCCCTCTGATGAGCAGGATGTTGTCCCACCAGCATTAAACCCGGTTTTAGCTGGCCTACGGCACAACGCAATCCTCATGCCTCTCCCAGCCCCATCTTTCGGACCGGCACGACCAGCACCAATCAACCCTGCACCGCAGAGTCTAAACTTAGCTGATTTTGAGCGGGAGGAGGACCCTTTTGACAAACTTGAGTTGAAAACACTGGACGACAAAGAAGAGTTGCGGAGTATCCTGCAGAGCCAACCGCAGTCGTCAGTTTCGCCGCCTCAGCTTCCTCCAGCAGAACATCGCCCCGCTTCTCCCAGTAATACGCCTTCTCTTCAGTCCAAAGCAGGAATCTTCCATAAGCCCAATGGACTTGTTGGACTGCTAGACTTAGACCGAGGTGGGGTTGTGAGAACCCCCTGTGGACAGATTGACGCCGACCGCCCATGTAACATTCGCTCACTGACTTTCCCCAAGCTTTCAGACCCCGGAGACTCCCCCTCGGAACTGCCTCTCAGCATTTACCCAGCAGCCCAACCACGCAGCTTATCCAACGGCACGCCACCGTCCCTGCAGAGAACAGCGTCAAATTCCAACACAACACTCCCACAAGAGCAACCTGTCTTCCCTCAGAATGGGACACAGAAGCAGGTATCGTAACATAGGTGGAAATATTGCTTATCAGTGCTAACTGTTAGCAGTGCAGGCTCATTGGAAAACATACCTGTGTTGACCTTCTTGCAAATGATATTGCATAGCTTCATGTTTTGCAATAAAATGGATAGTTCACACAAAAATGAAAATTATCCCATGACTTAATCATCCTCAAGCCATCCTAGGTGTATATGGCTTCCTTCTTTAAGATGAATACAATCTGAGTTAAATTAAAAATGTCCTAGCTTTATAATGGCAGTGAATGGGTGTTGAGATTTTGAATCCCAAAAGATCCATCCATCCATCATAAAAAGTACTCCAAATGGGTCTGAGGAGTCAATAAATGCCCTCTGAAGCAGTTCAATGCATTTGTTTATGAAAAATATCCATATTTAAAACTTTAGAAACCACAATCTGTAGCTTCCACTAACTGTCATACGTGTGTTCACGATAGAGTAGCGTTTCAGCGAATGACCTAGGACGTAGGCGTAGCGTTGGTCTCACGAGAACCAAGTTTTGTTTACAGCAAAAAAAAAAACAACCAAAAAAAAAAAAAACTCCTCTTGGCTTCTACCAAAATCATCTAACATTTTCCATGTTACAAATCCTTATGCTACGCCTACGTTCTACTGAAATGCCACTCTCTGATGAACTCGTGTGCGACATATTTTTTAAAATATGGATATTTTTCTCACAAAAAAGCATTAATTCACTTCAGAAGGCCTTTATTAACAGCTCAGATTGTATTCCTCTGAAAGAAGAAAGTCATATACACCTAGGATGGCATGGGGTCCTATTAGGCTACATAGGCAATTACATGCAACTAACAGTCGACTAATGCTTAAAATGAACGACTGCTAGTCGACCAGAAAAATCTTTAGTCGAGGGCAGCCCTAGTTTTATCCAAAACTCTTCGAGTTGTTTTCTTTTGATTTGTGATGAAACTCCTAAACAGTTTTTCTCCATACTGTCTTTACAGTCAAACCCCATAACAGCGACTAACCATCCGCCTCCTGCCACGATCCTACAGAGTCTCTCTCCCAGCGAACGACAGTGTGTGGAGACGATTGTGGGCATGGGTTATTCCTACGAGGGTGTTCTTAAAGCCATGCAGAGACAAGGACAGAATGTGGAACAGGTCACTTTTTAGCTTGATTATTTTTAGTGTAAGTCTGTAATACTGTAATTTACGTAAACAAGACTTTTTACACCATTTGTTCAATCATAGGTGCTGGAATACCTATTTACTTACACTCGACTGTGCGATCGAGGTTTTGATGCGACTGCTGTGGAGGAGTGCTTGGAGATGTACCAGGGCTCAGAGGAAAAGGTGGGTGAATTCTAGCAGCCACAAATACACACAGACTGAATTACAATTTACTATATATATATATATATATATATATATATATATATTTGCATGTGCCTTGTGATTTTTGTACTTATTCAACATTCTCTCTCCTCAGGCTTTGGAGTTTCTGCAGCTGATGTCTCGGTTTGGGGAAATGGGCTTTGAGAGGGACACTATTAAAGAGGTACTGCTTGTGCACAATAACGACCAGGACAAGGCGCTGGAGGATCTGATGGCCCGAGCGGCTGCGAGCTGAGCCCCAAGAGTCTCCCCTCCTGGAGCCAGCCCACCTTTGGTTTTCATAGGGGTCTTGGCTGTGGAAGGATGGGATTCTCTTATCTTTAAGACAAGATTGATTTTGTACCCTAATAAAGATATACCTCTTGGGGTAGGGATTGACAGCACCACCAAGCAGTGCGTTCATCCCTCCTCAGCTGTATGTCTGTTAAGTGATCTTAGAATGGTGATGAGTGGGAGGAGCCGAATCCTCTTCCGAGATCGGTATTGGCTTAGTGTCTCTTTTGCCATGGTGGCAGGCTAGAATGGGCAGTGCTGGTGAAACAAAACTGAGTGGAGCCCCACTGACAGAATATGGACTCGGAGTGACACTCGAAGCTATTACGCTGCCATCTCCCGCTGCTGGACGCAGGCTTTCGAAAGTGAAACCTGAACACTCATAAACACAACCCATGGCAGAACAGAGACCCCACAGAAGTGCCCTCTCTCTATTCTGTCTCTGCTGTTTGTTTGTTCATACGTTGTTTATATGTTTTGACAGGCGGAAACACTTTCTTTCTTCATTTGTTCTTTTTTGGAATCGTGTTTCTTTGCTCTTTGATTAGGAACTGCTTTAACAGAACTAATCATCGTTACATAAGTTCACAGAAAAAAAAAAACCTGCAGTAAACTTTTGCCCAGTTGGCTTTTGCACTGGAATGAATGCATTTGGCAAGAGAAATTGGCAAGTTCGGCTGGAGCTGCAAAATTTAATCGATGCCGCCATATTTCCAAACAGTTGACATGCAAATACTGCACAGGCACACTGAATCACAGATGTTAATATAAACATATTTAAAGATCTGTAAAGATACACTGTCGGTTTCCATCTGTAATAAAGAGATTGAGAAAATTAACATACAATAATGAGGTTAACACATTAATATGAGTTTTATTCTGAAATCTATTGAAGAAGCAGATGGCTGTATAGATGCATGGACTCAAAAGTTTGGGGTCAGTATGTTGTTGTTGTTTTTTTTTAATAAACTAAAACTTATTTAGCAAGGATGCATTTTAATTGATCAAAAGTGACAGTTAAAACTTTTTACAATGTTAGAAATGATTTCTGGCTCCATTTAAAAAAAAAAAGTATATTTATCAAAGGATCCTGAAAAAACAAAAATATTAAGTAATTATTAGAAATGTTTCTTGAGCAGCAATCAGCATATTACAGTGATTTCTTCATGATTATGTGACACTCAAGACTGGAGTAATGACTGAAAATTTAGCTTTGCATCACAAAAATAAATTACTATTACTAATCTTGCTATATATTAAAATACAAAACCATTCTATTACATTGTAATTAATATTACTGTTTTTACTGTATTTTTGATCACATAAATGCAGCCTTGGTGAGCATTTAAGACTTCTTTTTAGAAAACATACCAACCCCAAATCTTTGAATGGTTGTGTTCATGATAGTTGTGCAATAGAATGATCTTAAGGTGAGACTGTGAATGCTTGTGGCACATTAGAAACTGTTTGAATGGCCTTTTAGAGCTTTGGTCACCAGAGGAAACCTTTAGGTCAGTTCAAACATGTCCACATTACCTCATAAGGGATTGACCAACTTGCTCAATTTAAGAGATACTGGCTCCCTCCTCAGAGGAATGCAGGAGAACAAGCAGAACTCTGTAGTATAGGAACTTTACTGATCTAACAAATTAACATAACTGACTTCAGTTGAACCTTTTGGCTCAAATGTAAGTCCAACATCTAAGCGCATACTTTTTGATACTGACTTTTGACCTCTGATTATCCAGGCCAGGTCATATTCCACATTAAAATGCTAAGAAATTATTTTATTGTAGATTTTTTGTGCATTTTCACATTATTTTCTTAAAAAATTAAATTCAAGTTTATTTTTATTTAATGAATTTTTGCAACAAATTAATATTTCTGTATTATTGCAGTAATTTTGCTTTTATTTTAAAGCTATATATATATATATATATAGACCTGCATATGTTCTTGGTTTTTTTTTTTTTTTTTTTTTTTTTTATTATTATTATTATTATTATTATTATTATTATTATTATTGTATATTTTAATGCCCCAGCAGCTAGAGACCCTCATCTGACAGCGGCCTCTATATATAAAAGGCTTTAAGACCTATTAAGCACTTTCCTCTGAGAATGGGAGAAATTTTAAGAATCACATATGACGAGATGTCCCTTGGTCCAGGGAGCACATAGAGGTACTTGCTAGCTCATCTGGCCATTCATGAATAAATGTTTCACTATTTACCAGCCAAATGTGAATTTTTATTTTGTTTTTTATTTTTTGTTTTCTTAATTTTCACAATTATAGGTACAAAAACAGCCTCTTAAGCTCACTTTCCATGTGCAATATGTTTTCATCAGTGTTGCGTCAAATAATCTCATTTAAACTGTAATGGTTGATGTGAGTGGATCTCAGGGTCAACCTGAAATCGAAAGAAAAAAACAAGAAATTAAAGTTGCATTAAAAAATTGATTTTTTTTGTTACCTTAAACCGTACTCTGTATATATAGTTGAAGTCGAAAGTTTACACATACCTCGCAGAATCTGCAAAATGTTAATTATTTTACCAAATTAAGAGGGATCATACAAAATGCATGTTTTTTTTTTCCAGTGCTGACCTAAATAAGATATTTCACAGAAAAGATGTTTACATATAGTCCACAAGAGAAAAAAGGACAATTTATATAAAAAAATGACCCTGTTCAAAAGTTTACATACACTTGTTTCTTAATGCTGTGTTGTTACCTAAATGATCGACACCTAAAGGAAACACGATGCATTAAGAGGGTGAAAACTTTTGATCAGAATGAAGATGTGTACATTTTTCTTATTTTGCCTAAATATTATATTTTTTCATTTAGTACTACCCTTCAGAAGCTACAGAAGATACTTACATGTTTCCCAGAAGACAAATAAGTTAAAATTACCCTGATCTTCAAATTCAAAACGTTTTCACCCCCCGGCTCTTAATGCAGCGTGTTTCCTTCTGAAGCATCAGTGAGCGTTTGAACCTTTCTGTAATAGTTGCATATGAGTCCCTCAGTTGTCCACAGTGTGAAAAGGTGGATCTCAAAATCATACAGTCACTGTTGGAAAGGGTTTGAATGCACAAAAATGCTGAATAACCAAAGAATTTGTGGGACCCGAAGGATTTTTCTGAAGAACAGCGGGCAGTTTAACTGTTCAGGATAAACAAGGGACTCATGAACAGCTATCACTAAACAAATAAACACAGCTGTGGATCATTCAACATGGTATTAAGAATTAAGTTTATGTAAACTTTTGAACGGGGTCAAATTTTCTCTTTTTATTTTCTCTTGTAAACAACTTTCATGTGAAATATCTTATTCAGGTCAGTACTAAATAAAAAAATATGTACGTATACATTTGTCTTTAACTGTATATACAGTTTAAGGTAACCACAAAAATCACAATTACATTCATATTATATAAAAACATAAATATAGTGAGTGAAAATGGATGAAATATGAAACAACAAAGTTAATGGCCCTAAATTTGTCTCGATGCAAAATCTATTTTTTCTTTTTCTTTCAAGAGGTTTAAGGACTGATTATTCAAAAGAACTAACATGGTGTACAGGGTTCTTACTCGTGTACTTTTTGTAATAGCTTCTCTCAGTCTTGGCTGACCAGGCTGGAAAAGGCTGAAAAGAATACAACACTGCTGGCTGTATCACAAAAAGAGCATTCTGGCCTGGAGCGAGCTGGCGTTTAAATGCAGATCTTTTGTTCTAAGTGTAAATGGGGAAACGTCCTGATGTACAACTAGAGAACCTGATGGACAGCTAGAGCAGATAGTGGAGATCTGTCACTCTTAAATGTGATTTCAAATGTTCAGTCGTCTATAAAATCGGCACTTAAATGTGATTAAACTGATTCTTCTTTTAAAAGAGTGTGGCTGTCACTGATGTTTATGATGCATAGATATTGTCTAGGAGCAGCAAAAAAAAAAGACCCACCTGAACTGTGAGAGACTCTTGCTGGTCGCCACCATGATGAAACTTCCAGTGGAACAGAAGGTCGGCAGGAATAAAGAGCACAGGTTAAAGGAAATTCACACAGTGCATGTTGAATGAGGCTGTTAAACGGCTTATTGTGTGTCAGACAAAATAAACCTTTGTGCATCAGCAGATGGCATTGTTGAAACTGTGGCAACGTTTTTATCATTTAGTGAAATCATTATTTTTCCCCCCCCACTTGTTCAGATAATAACCAATATGATAATTAGAAAGGAAGAAAATCTCTTCAGCAAATGTTATCCTTTTAAAACACATTTTAGTTCTGTAGAAAAAAATATTTGCTGACACAATTAAAGAATTTAAGCATAAATTAGTTAGTTAATTTAATTTCAAGTTTCCAAAAGGCACCAAACTACCATTATCCAGTCAATTATAATAACAATCAGGTGAATTTTGCATTAAAAATGCTGTAACGTATTTTATGGTCTTTAATGGCACCAAATTGTATAGCACAGCAGCAAGATTCATTTACAGTCAGAAAATGAAACGCAAGCCATTCAACGTGAGAAGGTCGTGGGCGCGCACGCACCCAAGCGACGCGCACGCGTACGTTTGACCTTGTTTTTGTTGATGTTTGACTGGTTTGCGGCTGCGCGCGGCGTGTACGTTGTGAGATGACGCGTTTTGTCAGGAGAACGACGGACAGCGAGAGAGAGAAAGAAGATAGGTGAAAAGTGAGCTCGGTGCAGGGGAGGGGCAGCGGTACCCTTGTAGCTCCTCCACAGAGACGGAAAGCAAACAAACCTGCCCTAAAAACGACCTAAATCAAGGGGATCGTTGATCGGCCACTGCGACGGAATCGGGCGGTTATTCGATTCAGCCTCGTCCGACTCGACTCGGTTGGATTCGATTAGTCGCGCCGCTTCACCAGCCCGGAGGCCGCCGAAACAAACCCCATCGCCATTATATGATCCACTTCCCAGCGTCGCTGCTGCCCTCCATGTGGGTGAGGGACCTGTGCGTGTCGGGCTATGGCGAGAAAAACAGTTAGCAGGAAAAGGAAAGCAGAGGAGCCCAAGGAACAACAGGTAACGTAAAAACACATCTCTCTTATGCCAAACAACAACAGCGTGCAGCCATATGCTAACCTCTCGATTTCCATACAACAACATCCAGGAATAATACAAAACAGAAATGCAACATCCTACTGTGACAGTTTACAAACAGGAAAATATTGCAGACTAATGTTAGCACCAGTCTGCTGGCTAAAGGCTAATGGTGGGGTTGTTAACTTAGTTGTTGACATTGATCTGGCGTTGCTGAGCTGGATTATTAGTGTGTAATCATTTATCAGATGGTCCTGGACATTAAGGATATGCGTTTTGTTTGAGTACGTCTTAATCCTGCACTAGATTACAGGATAATGTTTCTCCAGCAAGAGCCAGACAGTGTAAGCTGGTTAGTCGTCCAGTACGACAGAGGTCTGCTACAGATCTGCAGTATTTGTAATTGTCAAGATAAGAAATATTAATAGCACACTGAGACTAAACATGTCATACGTTAGTTCTGAACGACATTCATATATGATCACTATAAAGGTCTTAATATACGTGACCGTGGACCACAAAACCAGTCTTAAAGGTCAGTTTTCTGAAATTGAAATTTATACATCATCTTAATAAATAGGCTTTCCATTGATGTATGGTTTATTAGAATAGGACAATATTTGGCCGAGATACCACTATTTCAAAATATTGAGAAAATATATTGATATATTTACGGTATGAAAATTTACAAAGTATTTTAATGGAACGTGATCTTTACTATTTTGGGCATAAAAGAAAAATCAATAATTTTGAGCCATACAATGTTATATGCCTGTGCTACCTAAGACTGGTTTTGTGATCCAGGGTCACATATGATCACTATAATGTTCTTAACATGTGTATCGATTACATTGTCTTCCTAAAAACCACCTTTCCTCAGACAGAATACAAAAGAATACATGCATATGTAGCCTTTAAACAAACATTATTAGGAAGAGCTTCAACTAAGTTACTTCTCACAGCTGTCTTTTTTTTAATTTTTTTTATTGTGTTTAAAACCGTTTATAAACAAATTATAAAATCAGGCAGTATCGAAGACAACCTTCATCCTGAAGGTCCTCTTTCTGTATTTCACCTGCAAGGTCATACATGTGCGGGCGAATTTCTGTTATTGTCACATTATCGTTTATCATTTTTAATCATCTCGCTTGTATTGTCCTTGTATTTTTTAGGAATAGGAAATAACAAAATGTCTGTACACGTGATAAGCACATTATAGCTATTTTGTCAACACTTTAGTTATTTTTTATTTTGGTGACAGCTCTGTAAAAGGAGTTTCAAACCACCAAGTAGTCTTAATTATTTAATGTATTAAACTAAATGGTATTTATGTCAATATTTATGATGAATATTAAACTAAATGGTATTTATGTCAATATTTATGATGAATATCTGACACATTATTGTAAAATACTGACCCTACACTTCCAGTCGAATGTTTTTGAACAGTAATGTTTTTAAAAAAGTTTCTTCTGCTTACCAAGCCTGCATTTATTTGATTGCAAAACAGTGCAATTTTGAAATATTTTTCATATTTATAATAACTGTTTTCTATTTGAATATATTTTAAAATGTAATTTATTCCTGTGATCAAAGCTTCATTTTCAGCATCATTACTGCAGTCCTCAACGTCGCATAATCCTTCAGAAATTCTAATATGCTGGATTGTTGCTCAAGAAACATTTCTTAAATATTATATATTTTTTAAATAATATATTATTACCAATATTTATATTAACAATTATTTATATCTGAAATAAAAAGCTTTTGTAACGTTATACCATTAAAAAATTGATATATATTTGTGATATTCTTATTTAGCAAGTATGCTTTAAATTGATTGAAAGTGATGATAAAGAGTTTTATAATGTTCCAAAATGTTTCCATTTCAGATAAATGCTGTTCTGAACTTTGTTCATCAAAGAAACCTGAAAAATTCTACTCAGCTGTTTTCAATATAATAATAATAATAATAATAATATTAGTGTCTTTTGAGCAGCAAATCAGAATATTAGAATGATTTTTTTTATAATGCTAAAAATTTAGCTTTGAAATCACACAAATAATTTATATTTTAAAATACATTCAAATAGAAAGCAATTATTTTAAATAGTAATATCATTTTACAAATTTACTGTTTTTGGATCAAATAAATGCAGGCTTGCTGAGCAGAATAGACTTCATTTAAAAGTCTATACACTGGTAGTGATGATGAAGCAGAATACTACTTTGTCCAGAATCATTTTTGAATAATTGAGCAATATTTCATTATGGCCTTGTAGGTGAAGTAGGTCTGTAAAATAGGATACGGAAGACAGGATAGAGTTCTCACATGGGGGAAGGTGGTCTTCAGTACAGCACACTGCCTGGAAGATCCTTATTTGGAATTGTTGAAAGTTTATTTTGGATATCATGGGTCAGCTCTGGACGTATCCCTATGTGACAGCCAAATCTAAAAGAGCAAATCAGTAAAAACAATGCACTGATATTATAGGCCTCAGCGATTGATGTTTGTAATAATAACTAGGCCTGACAATGTGAATGATTGTGTATCTTACTATGTTTATTTAATTTTCTCATACATTAAACCTTATTATAATAAAATGTGAACAATTATTGTTATACATTATTTAGAAATAAATGATAAATTATTAATTAAAATATCAGTAATTTTATTACATCTTAAAAAAAAATGATAATAGTGTTTGTTACTCTCAAATGCTGTATTGCAATCATATCACAGCTTAAAACCACCATTTGAAGTTTTATTCCCCCGAAATGTATGTTTGAGCATTCCGACCAGCACAACACTGCATCAACCAATGACGTGAGTTTGGGGCGGGACTAGAGACTATCTCCAATGAGATATTTTGTAGTTTATTTTTGTACCGCTTGATTGTTATTACTGTTCCTTGCAGGATCCTCCTCACAAAACAGACACTGAGCTATTTTTTTTGTTTGTGTGATAAGGTGGTCGTGTATTGACTAAGATCCTGTTGTGACCTACTTGGCTGTTAGGATCTGGGTCAGTCAGATATGGCCTGAAGGAAGATTGGAAGAGCTTTACTAATGTAGAAATACATCAGTGTTTATGACTAGAAGGAATGTATTACTCATCTCGCCCTGGACATATGATGTAATTTCAGCAAAAGTACGGGTGATGATGTTTTGGTAATAAGCATGATGATGCCAGTGTTGTTTTGTGAGAATATGCATTAAAATGAATGAGTCTCAGTCTCTCACACACAGATTGTTGGGCCCACGGGAGCTGATATACTTCAAGCCGTTGGTTTTACTCGACCCTGTCATGGCTATATTTGATTTGTCGATGCTCTCTGGGAGCACAGAATCGCTTTGTCTGCCAGCTGGCGTTAGCATCAAATGGATGCCCTCACTTTTG
>NC_066889.1:22869318-22881818 GCF_022985175.1 Labeo rohita | reverse complement strand
AGGAGGCATGAGAGACGCTGTCGGGGAGAGCCGGGGCCTGGAGACATGCAGCCAGACAGAGCAGAAAACAGCGGGCAGAAAACAGCAGGCGAAAAAAGGCCTTTTGTCCCCGTCCCGCTATTAATCTGAAGACTGTAGAGAAATCCCAAAGGGATTAAATGTGTTACTCCTAAAGCTTTTTTGCTCTTGCCGGTCTGCCTGCAAATTAAAAGATGGGGAGGGGGGAATAGTGAAGAGGGAGGGACTGTTAATTGCTCGCCAATCGATAATTCTATAATTACTTTGTGACAAATGGCTGGCTTGCCGTGCTGGAGCCGGTGAGGGAAGGGAGGCTTCAGGTGTAGAGGGGGGGTTGGGTACGACCAGGAACGGAAATATTTGCTTTTGTGCCTGCGAGCGCAGTCACTCTGGGCATTGTGACATGGAATTTGTGTCAGGTTTAAACAAGAAGCCAAAGTCTCCGGGGAGCTTCTGTCTGGGGCTTCAGCGAAAGTGAAAAGGGAGAGAACGGCAGCAGGCCTGCATCCCTGATCAAATCACACGCTGAAATTCATTCACAACGAGAGTTTAAAAGGAGTGGTTTACGCAAAAATGAAAACTGTGTCATCATTTACTCACCCGCATGACGCTCCAAACCTGTAGGATTTTTTCAAAGAGCTCTGCTGCGCTTCCCCATGCAATTAGTCTCCACTGGAACTGAGGTTTGCAAACTTCAAAGACGAAGCGCTATAGAGAAGTATCATAAAATTGGTCCACATCACACAAACCCTATATTTCCCTATAGGTCTTCTGAAGTCATATGAACAGTCTGAAAATGAAACAACAGCAGGGAGTATATGAGATTCTGACAGAAATGCCCAAAAATGCATAATTAAGCTAAAGTTAAAAATATTTAAAGAAACCATTTGGATGTATGTGATTCATAATAAATATTTAATGGGTTATTTGATAAATACATTTAAAATTCATAAAACGTGTGAATATGCTGCATTATTTTATTGCTATTTATTATTATGAATAAAAACCAGCGTATATATTTTAGTAATTTTGTTGTGTGATTTTGTCATTTTTAGTAGTTTTTTTTTTGTTTGTTTTTTTAGTAGATTAAACTAAACTAAATTAAAATGTAAAATGTTGCCTTGACAAATGAAATAAAAAGTTTTCATATTTTCTTTCAGTTTGTTTTATTAGAATTTTTTTATGGTTTTACTTTCAGTTTAAGTTTTAGTTAACCATAATAACCCTAATATGTTGTTTACATGTATGTAAAATAGAATATACTACAGATGTTTAAAATTTAAATATATTGTTTTTATACACTTAACTTTAAAAGTATTTTAAAACTGATTTTAAAAAAATTTAATTCTGGAAAAATTATTTATAAACTACTGGTAGAATTTAAATTTAAATTTTAAATTTAGATTTAAGATTTAATTTTTTTTGTTTTATGTACTTAACATTAAAAGTAAAGTATTTTAAAACAGAATTTTTTATTTTTATTTTAAAACAGATTTAAAAAAGAATTGCATTAAAGTTAAATCTGGAAAAATAATTTATAAACTACTGGTAGAATTTAAATTAAAATTTTACATTTAGATTTTAGATTTAAATGTATTGTTTTATGTATTTTAAAACTGATTTAAAAAAAGAATTGCATTAAAGTTAAATCTGGAAAAATTATTTATAAATTACGGGTAGAATTTAAATAATTTTAAATTCAGATTTTAGATTTAAATGTATTGTTTTTATGTACTTAACATTAAAAGTGTTTTAAAACTGATATTAAAAAAAGAACTGCATTAAAGCTAAATCTGTAAAAAAAAAAAAAAAAAAAAAAAAAAAAAAAAAAATTATAAACTACTAGACTATTTAAGATTTAAATGTATTGTTTTTATGTACTTTATTAAAAATGTTTTAAAACTGATTTGAAAAATGCATTAAAGCTAAATCCAGACAAATTACTGGTAGAATTTAAATTTTACATTTAGGTTTAAGATTTTAAAATACTGTCTGATGTACTTAACACTACTGATGAACTACTGGTAAAATTTAAATTTAGATTTAAGATTTAAATGCATTGTTTTTACTTAACATTAAAGGTATTTTAAAACTTAGCTTGCATTTAAGCTAAATCTGGAGGGAAAAATATAGCGCAGTTTTATTTTACATCCAGGGCCTATATTTTTGTGACAAATCACCTTTGGTTTCTTTGACACCAAATCCATTTTATTACTTGTCACTATTAACCTTGAAGCAATTAGATTTATTTACCTCCCCTTCAAACCGGACACCGACCTTTGCCCATTGTTACCAAACCCCTGTGCATATTTTTATCCTTGCCTTTTTCCTTTCAGTGTTACATTTGCATTACAACAGCACAGAACCAGAATATTTTCAATACGAAGCCATTTAACTGAATGCAAACCCTGATTTGCATTCCTTCAGCTGACTCTTATGCATCTCTTATGTTTCTCAGCAGGTGAAAGAGCTTTTGTGTGTCTAAAATCATCTCAATTTCAGAGTCGCTGGTGGACTATTCTTTAGAAAGAGCCCGAAAACAAGAAAAGACGTCAAATGCACGATGCCAGCGTGGGCCAATTGATCCTGGGCTTCTACAGACTGTTCAGACGCCCCCCGCCCTCACAGTGCTGTTTTATTTAGCGCTACTGCCGAGTCTGTGTGTTTGCGCTTAAGTATCACAGGGAACTAATGAAGTGCGGTGGGAGGCAGCCGCACACACTGTGGCATAATAAAGCCAGGCATGGACCACCGATCTCCTGACTGCCGGAGAGCAGTGCTCTACTTGTCATTTAGTGCAAACCCTTTCTGGAATATATTAGCCATATTCTTACTGCTCAGACAGCAACACAATCCTCCCACAGATTCTGAGGCAACGAATGTACATTTTGAGACACTGGATGTTTTTTTGCACAAATTAATCAATAACATGTGGTTATGTTAATATGTTGTGTATGGGATAGTATTTTAAAGAAATAGTTCACCCAAAAATTTTAATTGGCAAAAAATGTACTCACCCTCATCCTCAGTCCATCCAAAAATCAGAACAGATTTTAAGAAACTCAGCATTACATCACTCGCTCACCAACAGATCCTTTGCGGTGAATGGGTGCCGTCAGAATGGGAGTCTAAACAGCTGATAAAAACATCACAACGATGCAAAACGCAACTTCAGTCCATCAGTTAACATTTTGTGAAACACAATGCATTAAGAACCGGGGGGTGAAAACTTTTGAAATTTTAAGATCAGGGTAAATTCAACTTATTTTCTCTTCTGGGAAACATGTAAGTATCTTCTGCAGCTTACGAAGGGCAGTACTAAATAAAAAAAAATATGATATTTAGGCAAAATAAGGAAAATGTACACATTTTCATTCTGTTCAAAAGTTTTCACCTCTTCACCTCCAGTTTTTGGCTCTTAAAGCATCATTTCTCTTTCTGAAGCATCAGTGAATGTTTGAACCTTCTGTAATAGTTGCATATGAGTCCCTCAGTTGTCCTCAATGAGAAAAGATGGATCTCAAAATCATACAGTCATTGTTGGAAAGGGTTTAAATACACAAAAAATGCTGAAAAACCAAAGAATTTGAGAGACTTTAAGGATTTTTCTGAAGAACAGCAGGCAGTTTAACTGTTCAGGACAAACAAGGGACTCATGAACAAATATCACTAAACAAAACACAGCTGTGGATCATTCAGGTAACAAAATATTAAGAATCAGAACAGGGTTATTTTTATAAATTCAGCGATTATTTTGTCTTGTGAACTACATATCTTTTATTTGAAATATCTTATTCAAGTCAGTACTAAATAAAAAATAACATGCATTTTGTATAATCCCTCTTATTTTGGTAAAATTATTAACATTTTGCAGATTCCACAAGGTGTGTGTAAACTTTTGACCATTTAATGATTTGTATTACACATTTAAAGATACAATTCCAGCCTTTCTATGACAAAACATCATGTTTTGTCTTTGTAATTATTTGTGAAATTTACTAGCAGATTCTAAGAGCAAATGGTTTCAAAGTAAATCCTACACTAGTGAATGAGCTTTCAAGACAGAAGTTGGGAGAGAACATCTTGTGCAATACTAGCAGCTCTGTGGCCTAAACCCGAAACAAAGGACCTGCAGTATTAATAGAAAAGTTTACAGCGGTCATTTCAAAGCCTTAAGGATGTGGAAATGTTGAAATGAAGGAAGTAACAGTATCGGGAAACTGCAAAAGGTTATTTGAGGGCAGTAGGTTGTGTGCTTAGTGTAGCAATGATCAAAGACTCTCTACCAGTGATTCCAGTGGCTGAAACCATCTCGTGAAGCAAAGAGGCCAGCGCTGTAGCTGCCGGCTGGCTCTTGATGGATACTGATTAGTGTGAGAGTAAACACTTCCACACTGCTAGCGTGATCCCTTTGTATCAAACCTAAGATGGAATGATTATCTTCAATTTTTCACCACTCCTTTGATGCTAAATTGCGCCACCTTTGGTTCCTTCTATCCGATTATTGGACATTACTGTATCTTGCCTGTCGTGGCTCCTTTGAAACGTCTTGGTTTGTGTGACATCTTTAGAACTCAAACTCGCATCTGCACATGCATTTTTCTAGCCCTGTTCTTTTTTTACACACAAGTTTTTTTGTTTGTTTTTTTTTGTCAAAGTTGCTCTTGAATAAATTGGTTCTGGCTCAACTTGTTAAAGCGAGCAAGCTGATAAAGTAGTGATTTTGTTTCTTGCTGAACAAGAGACTAAACATCCTTACAAGTTCCTTGTCTGCCTGAATTAATTGCTGCATTTACATTAGAATACAGTGTATGAGAAGTCTAGTTAAAAACTAAGTAATCAAGAAGTGGAGGTGTTGGGGGTAAATGGTGAATGGCTAAGGGGTTGCTTTCCAAAGCAAAATCTAATTCAGTTAAATTTTGAACATATTACTACTTTATATCTTAGCGAAGATTGCAAAGTGAGCAGATTTATGTACACAAATTTAATTGGGAAAGATACAGTGGGGTCCAGAAGTGTGAGAACACTAGTTAAATGTTTTCTGGTGTGTTTTTAATTTAATAGGATAACAGGTTAAACTGAAAATGTAACATTTCAGAATCCCTTTGTATATTCTACAATATTCTTGGTAAACACAGATGATCATGTTATCCAGCATAATTTGAAAATGATTCAAACAGCAATAAATAAATAAATGAATGATCACACTGTTTATTCAAACAGTGTGAAAATCTAAATACTGCTAAAACACCTTTAAAAAATAAAAATGGAAATATTTCTTCAAATTATGCAGTATATTGTGCCCTATTTTTACAGATTTTTTTAGAGTGTGACCTAAAAAAAAAGTGTAGTCTTAAATATATTTTGAAAGGAAACGGGGGTGGGGGGTGTGTTCTAACTTTAGACAGTTATACACTGTTATCGGCATATTTTGAGTACATTCGTCTCCTGTCGTCTCTGAGAGGATATGCGCTGTTAAATTTGCACCATTTTTTTACTTTCGCTTTCTGTATAGCGAATTGACTGAAGTTTAGACGTTCAGCGGCATAACTAATGTGCAAAGTTTTCATGTTTCTTGTGTGATATCCATTGACTCGTCTTCATGGTTTAAAACAGAAATATTTCCAATATTGCAACGTAACCACAAACCCACATGCGTATGTATCTTAAATGTGGGGAGACATGAAAGAGGAATCAACTCGGTATGCCGCGCTGTCTGAAACGCGTCTCTTCTTCTTATTGTGCTTTTAAATAGCTTGAATGTGTAAATTGGCAAATTAATCTGCAAATAACATGCCGAACAGTGGAGTCTGGACCTGGGTCATACTATCTCTAATAGTATCTCTAAGCCCTAATAGATTATATGACAGAATTGTTACTTCATATCAATCGCATAAAACGAAAGTACAGAATAATTAGAACAATCATTTACGCACAATAAAAAATCATATCTATACAAATTTTCCCCAGAACATTCTCGCGACCCAATAGAAATTCTTCCACGGCTCGTTAGTGGGTCACGGCCCGGTGGTTGGGGACCTCAGTATTAAAGGATTAGTTCACTTCCAGAACAAAAATTTACAGATAATTTACTCACCCCCTTGTCGTCCAGGATGTTCATGTCTTTCTCTCATCAGTCATAAAGAAATAGTTTTTTTGAGGACAACATTTGAGGATTTCTCTCCATATAGTGGACTTCAATGGTGCCCCTGAGTTTGAACTTCCAAAATGTAGTTTAAATGCAGCTTCAAAGGGCTCTAAACAATCCCAGCCGAGGAATAAAGGTCTTATCTAGCAAAACGATCTGTTATTTTCTAAAAATAAACTGCCAATTTATATACTTTTTAACCTCAAATACTCTTGTCTAGCTGCGTGAACTCCATGTGTTCCCGCTCATTCCAGTTAGGGTAGGCCGAAAAACTCCCATCTCATTTTCTTCTCCAACTTTAAAACCGTCCTACATTACTTTGTAAACACTGGGTCAGTACTTCTGCAGCGATGTAGGATGATTTTGAAGAGATGGGATTTTTTCGACATACCCTAACTGTTCTGAACTGGAAAACACAGAGTTCACGAAGAGCTAGACAAGACGAGCATTTGAGGTTAAAAAGTATATAAATTTTCATTTTTTAGAAAGAAACCAATCGTTTCGCTAGATAAGATTCTTCTTCCCTTCTTCGAGCCCTTTGAAGCTGCATTTAAACTGCATTTTGGAAGTTCAAACTCAGAGGCACCATAGAAGTCCACGAACATCTTGGATGACAAGAGGGTAAATAAATTATCTGTAAATGTTTGTTCTGGAAGTAAACTTCTCCTTTAAGAACACAGACCTCTTCTATGTCAAAAGATCAAGGGAAATTCGGTTTCTCATGTCATGACCTCTTTAATTAGATTCCGAATGTCAGATTTGAGAGAATCCGGTCTCAGGCTTTTGGACGCCACTATATATATCCAGTCTTTCTGCTCATTTCAAGAAACTTACTTTGGTTCCGAGCATCAGTCATTGACCTTTACACTGTATAGGTCAATATTCCATGCACAGCTTAACGAGAGGTTGCGGATGACCCAGCTCATTAATGTCAAAAGTCTATTCACTTTCCTTCTTAGAAAACATAATGAAAAGCAAACGATGTCTGAAATAACATCTGCCTCCCTTAATGCACCAGAACATACTCAAAGACCTCAAAATCGCACAAACCCAACAACCTCAGCACTGACTGTACATGCAGTATATTTAGAAACGTATGCAAATCAACCTTATCTTCCCCTACCTGGTGTCTTTTCTCTCGCTCTCTAAATGTAATGTACAGATCTGAGTTTCCTATGAAGTTTTAATTGGAGCTCCGAAAGCTTCTTAGTTGCCGCTCTGCAATACATCTATGGTGCAACTAATTACTTTTCCGAGCCGCCGTAATCCCCAAGACAGCATTTCTAAAGATATTTATGACCTTTTTGAACACAAAGTGTTAGGTCACAGTGCCACGGACAGGTATCATCGAAATATTCAACATCCTGGAATTAATTGAGGAAGAAAGCGAGGTGTTTGGGAGGCTTACTGAAACACGAGCGCGAAAAGTCGAGGGCGGCAACACCCGGCATCTCTCGACAGAGCGGTCCTTTGTGCTGTACAATTTCCATTTCCTCATTTATCTTTTGGATACATCTTGCAGACTGACATGACATTAATGAGCAAAAAATTCTCTAAAACTAATTTGAGCCTCAAAGTTATGGGGGGTTTTATGCTAGATTTAGATAATGATGGAAAACCGGTTTTGAGTGGCACATCAAACTTCCCCTGGCTCATTTGTGCTCAGATCAGCACAGAACTCTCATTAAATGGCTTGCGCGCTGCAGACCGGAGTCTTTCATTGGCACGGGCGACCAGCAGACAGCCTGGAAAATAGCTGCTCAGAAACTGAGCGAGTGTTGAATTCTGGCAATACTTACTGTCTGAGTCACTCTCTTTAACGCTGGAGATGATACGCTTTGCTCTGACACAAATAATGTGGCTGGATTCACGATGGCGTGAATAAAGAAAGCCTCTTATTGAGGTTTCAATTCATTTACAAAGTATTCGAATTTTCTGCTCGCCCTGATTCGACATCATCAAACACGGCCAGTTAATGTGGACCAAAGCCATTGCAAAGTACCTCATCAGCTTTTGATGAAAGTAAGCAGTCATTTAACAGACAAGGACAATCCCGCCGGATCATTCCAAGCTGAGATCGAACCGGCGACTCGTGTTCAGCAGTGCTGATTTGCTGATGGCACCACAAAGATGCAAACACTCCCAAACTCTTCAGATGAGCTGTGATATGAAAGACAAAAGAGACATTTTTAACATGCATATAAGGTTTGGGATAAAGTTTTTTGTTTTTGGAAAGAAAAAAGAATAAATTCCATTTTAAAATATAACAAAATAGAAAACCATTTTTTGTAATTATTTTAATTTTTTAATTAATTAACATTGCTTTTTTGTATTTTTGATTACAAATTTTAAAAAAATTAAAAATATATATATATAATCACCCATATTGACCCCAAACTTTGAAATAGTAGTGTACATTTCATGTTTAGATAGTTAACATCAAAACTATTGTTGGGTCAAACTAAAATTAAAACTGAAACTAAACTTTATTTTCATATGTCAAATATTTTTAAAAGAAAATTAAAAATAATATTATTACAAAATTCTAATATACATTAGAAAAAGGAAATTAATTTAACATTATAAATTCTATTATAAAATGACTTACATTTATAAAATGTTCATGATATTATATATTTTTATTTTTCATTTTAAAAGAACCACCACTGAGTAAAATAGAAGTAAAATAGAATAATCAAGGTTATTATCTAATTAAAAGTAAGAATTAATGTAAATTATTTTCATTTGCATGTACCAGTATAAAAATACTTATAATAAACAGCAATATTATCTTATAATATTAATATTTTTTATAGTAATAAAAGTAGTCCTTACTTCAAATAAAATAAATGTTAACTAAAATATTATGTTACCTTACTTAATATTAAAAAACACAATAAAAATAAAAATAAACTATATTAAAAAATCAGCTAGTTGCCACATTACTCATTTTAATTTAGTTTAAATTGTACTAAAAATCACACTAAAATAATTGTACTAAAATAAATAACACTGAAATAAAAAGGAATAAAAATATTAAAAAATATTTTTTTAAAAATGTACTAAACAGAAGTATTAAAAATGACAAAAAAAAACCAACAAAAAATATTAAAACATTATAATGGAAAGACAAAATAAAAATAAAAACTAACTGGAACACAAAAGATGCTATTTTGAAGTATTTCTTAACTGTTTCTGTTCGTTTTTATTTTTATTTTTTCAGAAATTTCCATATAAGAAATTCATAGTGGTAAATAATCACAGTTTATTTTTTTATTTTATATTTATTTTTTTATTTAATTTTTGCTAAATATCTACATATAACCATAAATATTAGCCCTATATATGTTACCTAACACCTAAACCTAAAATAAAAATCTCAATTAACTAAACATTTTACATCAATTACAATTAATGAATGAGTATTTTTATTTTGTTTATTTTTTTTGTAAATCTGACTCATGATCGCTGTTGTATGTGATTTTCCCCTCTCAACGATCTTCTCCTGTCACTATATATGCACAAGTATTTACTTTACGTTTTTACTGGCCATTCACACAGAACACGTCTTTGCGTCAAAAAATACAGAAGTTGCCACGCCAACCCGCTACTGTAAACAAAAGCTCACAACACTTGCCCCGTCTCCGTGGTTTTCTGATTGGTCCACTGTTTTGGAACTGATATTGATGAGCGGCACTGCGTGTTAAAGTTTAAATTCTGTTAATCTGACACAACATGGTGTCTTAAACGTCCCACTCACGTTTGAGACGTATCCGTATAGCACCGATTACACACATGGTAGTATGTCTTCAAAGGGAAAGTATCAATGGGATTTAAAAACTGAAATAACCGCAAAGGGAAAATTACATTGGTTCAGATTTCGGTTTAGATGTTGTTTGCCAAAAAAAAAAAAAAAAAAAAAAAACAGGGGCCACAGGTGGGCAACTTTCAGGAAAGGAGGCGGATTCTGTTCAGAGCAACTGGGACAATGTGGCACGACCGGCAAGGAACTGAGCTCAGAGCAGCTCGTTCAATATGTAACGCAGTCATGGGAACCATAGCGAGCTAAGTCTCTGGGCGCAAGGTGGCATCTCAGAGGGTCCGAAAGCAGATGGATGGGGGGGTGGGGTGTGTGGGGAGGCCTGGCAGACAGACAGAGAGCTCAGGCTGTCACACACGCAGAGCTAAGTGACAGCCACCAGCGTGCAGGACCAATTGCTACAATATGGCACCTTGGCCCGGGCCATCACGGGCAGCCTGGCAGGCCGTTCATCTCTAAGGAGATGTACAGCGAGACAGAATGGTGCTTTCTTCTCCAGCTTTCCCTTTGCACAACAAATTCCTCGTAAATGCAATACTACTTGGCTCTAACTTCAACCTCCATTATCTGCTGCAGAGATTGACCACTTGTGTATCCTGTACACTCCCTCACCCAATAAGCAGCTTTAATTATGTTGAGCGAACAAAAGAAAACTACAACAGATGTTTGTGTTGTGCAGCAGGGGGGTCTGAATGAGAGTAGGAAATCTCTCGAAAACAAACACAAATTACATAAAATGTACTCAAAAATAATATATTTTTAATGAGCTTAATTCAATTTGGGAAAATTGCTCAATGCAATTAAATTAGGCTGTTTGAACAACAAAAAAGAAGTTTAGTCTTGTTGTTAGAATATTTGGCATGGCAAATGTTTAATATAGTTTTTTTTTCTTAGGTTTTTGCCAAAATTTGGCTGCTAACATATAATAAAGAACAAAAAAAAAAAAAAAAGAAAGCATATTTTATTTACTGTACCAAACAACATTAATAAAAGGACAGTTGACATTAAAAACTTTAGAATTTGCATACATATGGTTATGACCACGAAATGTTATATGTAAATGTTATTATGTATGTATATGTAACATCTGTTATATTACCATTATATATATATATATATATATAATATATATATATATATATATATATATATATATATATATATATATATACATACATAATTTTATAATATATAATAAACAACAGACATGTTACAAGATAATATTAAAATGATTTAATAATATAATTTAATAAAATATTTTACTCCAGAGTAAAAATGTTACATATAACGTTACATATACACACATATATACATATACATATATATATATATATATATATATATATATTTATCATCTATTATTATTATTATTATTATTATTATTGTTGTTGTTGTTGTTGTTGTTGTTAGAATAAACAGCTACTTTCTAATGAAGAAAGGTAGTTTTTTATCTTACAATATTTTATGCATATAATATTTTATTATAATAATTTATATATGCCTTTAATATGATTTTAAAAATAATATTAACAATAATTTACACACCATTATTAGTAATATATATTACTACTACTAATAATAATAATAAATAATATTTTATATATCTATATCTACCTATCTGTCTATATATATATTATATATATATATATACACACATATACATATATATATATATAATATAAAAGAGTAAATAGCTACTTTGTAATGAAGAAAGCTAGCTTTTTATATTGTTATAATAATTTTTTTCATATATATATATATATATATATATATATATATATATATAGTAGTATTAGTATAATTATTTTAAGTATTATTATAATATAAAAGAGTAATATTATGTTATAATATTTTATTATATTTTGTAAGAGTAAACAACTACGTTAATGACATTTTTTGTAGTGTACTATGGCAAAAAAAAATAATTCTTATTAGTCTAGTAATAAATTGCAATATATATTTTAAATAGTACAGTATTTCAATTTCATTGTGTTTTACTTATTTCAATTTTAGTTGTTTTAAATACAAAAAACACAATTTTGTGCAAAAATACTGCAATTAATCACTGTAAACAAAAAAAAATAAATTAGGGGATCATTAAAAAAAAATTATCTTTTTTTTTTTACATAAAGCATTTCAACTGCATGGTAGTATCTGTTGCACCTATTTAAAAATTTTATATATTTTTTTTATACTTTTTTTTTTTTTTTTGATATATTATGGCATCTACCAGCAGGAGCTAACAGGGTCCCCTTGTGTCATGGCAATGCATATAAAAGTACAGTATATACAAACATCAAATCAACACCATATGTTTAATGGTTTCTGAGGCCTTGAAGATGGCATGAACACTGGCAGAGTGCTATTCTAATGATTAATTGTGGGCAGGTGGGGTCTTAGTGGCACTATGCTGTTGCGTCTGTTTATTCACCCTCTGCTTTCAACCAACCTCATCCACTCCAGCACGTCATTCGTTAAATTTACAGCCGTCCACAGAGCAGCTATGCTAATGAG